>NW_027468587.1:36865705-36950705 GCF_046254945.1 Alosa pseudoharengus | reverse complement strand
TCTCTCCTCTCTCTTTCTCGGACTCTTTTTTGTCTCTTCAACATACACAGCTCTTCTCATTTCCATCACAATGCCGTGCACATAAATGCAAGTCTGACGAAAAAGCATCAACTGTGAAATTCATTCATGCTTCTTTATCAACAACCACAATTAAACTTAGACTGCAATTTGCATTTTTTATCTGTCTGTGAATAATATAATGAATCATTTTTTTTTTCAGAGAATGTATTCCTTTAAAAGGATTAATTAACTGGTTGGATCAAGAGCAATCTATCTTAATAGTGCAGTACACAGTACAGTGCATTTATACTCTATAAATGTGATGAGTGTGTGTGTGTGTGTGTGTGTTTGAAAGATTGTGTTGTCTGTTTAAACAAAGAAAGAGGGGGAGGGCACATATGGAGTAGCCCTGCTGAGCTTCTATGGCACTCAATCACATCCTTGCCTATCAGTCTCTACCAGTCCAAGGAGACACTCACACACATGCATACACTTGAACACACAGGCATACACACACACACACACACACACACATTGTTACACTTACACATGCACAGAGAGAGAGAGAGAGAGAGAGAGAGAGAGAGAGATGGCAACAAAAGACCATTCTAACAAAAGTAAATTGCATATTGGTTCATATTATAATACTCTATCAACATACAGTATGCACGTATTAGTCTGCATTACTCACTGGTGTTACCAGGCTATATTCGGCATCTGAAATAGTTGGTCTGTTCATTGTGAATTCAAATGCTTTAGCTTAATGAGCACTCACTCACTAAAACTCACCATAAGTCAACAGCAGTGTGTGTGTGTGTGTATTTGTGTGTGTGTGTGTGTGTGTGTGTCCACATCTGCATAATTAGGTTGCAAGATATACTGGAAGCATGTGCACTTTTCGTGCTAATTGCCTATTGCTAAAGAATTGATGGACACTTTTTCAGTCTATCACTCTCACACACACACACAGCCACACAGCCGCTGACTGATGGGCAATTTTATGGATTTCTCTAGGGCAGCAGATTCTCCAGAGAAAACTTTTACCACAGGTAAATGTACACACACACACACACACAAGCCATCAATTCCTTTTGAGCTCAAACACTCAAGCAAGCCCATTAAAGGAAATGTGCAACGGGCAGTGTCTTAGGACGTATCAGTGTGAATAATACAGTGAAAAATACAGAACAACGAAAGAGAGGGAAATGTGGAGAAGAGAGAAAATAGGGTTAGAGGGTTAAAATAATGCAATAGAAGAATATTTCCAAACAGAATATTTCTGAATATCTTCCTGGGAGATATTGCGTAAACAATGGAATGTACACAATTTCTTACAGATATGGATTCACTGGTTTCTTTCAGGCCTTTACAAATCATATGATTCTCCCTTCACCTGTCTGATTCCCTGTAAATCTCACCATTGCCCCATTCTGTTCATGAGGGAGAAGGCGCCATAAAGAGAAGGTGACATGTTGTTTAATGACTCTCATAATGTCACAACTGTCAAAAGCCCTTCAATCATTCAAGCTGAGGCGGAAAAAAATAAAATTGAAAGCTGTTTTGCACTGATGTGTGATTCTAGTCACACCAAGGGAGCCCATTTGGGAACCAATACACAGAGGTAGAACTTGAAAGAGGTAGATAATTCCACCAGTAATGTACCAATGACATGGCACTTAGTAAATAATATATTTCATTTTATAGTCCGCTTGTGACTGCCTGTATTGCCTGTGTTAAACATGCTTGTGGCTGTATTCAGAAACATCTTCACTGTAGTGGATCATTGGGGAAAATAAGACATTTTTATCTTTCAATTTTGATAAGGATCCAGTGAAATATGTGATATTGTATTGTATTATTTGTATACCAGTATATCATGGCACTACTTTCTTTTGTTTTTGGTCTATCACTGATATCAAACCATAACGTGATGGAATCACTGCCTGATTTCCTTTTTAGTCAGTCAAGGAGTACAACTGTGTCTGGAGGTGGAAGATATATGGCCACAGACCCCATGGTCCCTGTTGACCTATTACTGTAAACTGCCTGGCTGAGTGTGCTGAGAACAGCACATAATGGATACATCACACAAAGAGAGATTTCCCTAGAAATCCCAGTGCATTGTTAGAAAAAATAGCCAGTGTGTTACTCATACATACATTATATGCATCAATCCTCATGAAAGACTAGACTATTGTAGCTGAATTACTTTTCTTTTTTAAATCAAGCTATTTCATTGTGCTTCATGTAGCTAGAAAAGAACAGTAAGCATAACTGCTAAATGGCCTCACATTACTGTACCCGACTGTTGCAAGGACAATCTGACAATTTTATCTGAGGTAATGCTGATGTTTTATCAGGGCTATTCATAGTATGTGTTCATAAATATCTATCTTAATACAATATACAATATCCAGCAGTCCTGTATACTTTAATAATAATGATGATAATAATAATAATAATAATAATACATTTATCTTTTATTGCACTTTTAAAGACACTCAAAGGCGCTTTACAGTTGTATACATAGGTTTAACAAACAGACAAGGTACATAGACGACAGGGTTACATAAACAGAGAAAAGAAAACACACAGGTCCTATGACAAAGCAGAGGACAAAGCGGGAGGGGGCAGCAGCTGAGAAGGCCCTGTGGGCCCAGGTCTGGAGTGTAGTCCTGATGGGCTTGAGTGTGTTGGCATCGACGGACCTGAGGCAGTGGGCGGGAGTGTGGTGGAAACTACTTACAGTACATCACTGTAAAATGTCAACAGATAGGCTACAGTAAAGTATAGAAAGTTGGTTTTCCTGGTAGTGATTGATCAATTTATTTATTTAATTTGAGAAAAAATAACTGATTAAAAAAAATTACGCAGATTAATCGATTCCGCATGACCTTTGACCCCGAGCCTTTGTAGTCAGTAACCATTAGACTGTAAAATGAAGGAGAGAGGAGAAAATGTGCTGACTAGATCATTGATTGGAACATTTACTTTTAAACAACGGCCTGATGGCGTTGATAAAAATAAAGTGTTGATTAAAATAAAGTCCTCTGCAATGTTTGCAAGGAATTTGCATATCACCGGAGTTCATCAACTCTAAAGTCGCACATCAATGCAAAAGAAATAGTGTTAAAATTGAGGGAAGTGTTCATTTATTTTCATTGTGTCCCCTAGGTTATATCTGTGGCCTGAAATACCTTGTATGTGAAAAACAACTTCTTCCTGAAGCACTTTTGAATTTATCTCCTCAGCATATTAGTTTGAACTTTAATGTCACTAATGCTGATTATTCAATGGTTTATTTGAATTTAAAAATGTAAAATACTTTCACAGCAAAAATGATATATGCGATTAATTTAGATTAATTAATCACAGAGTATGTAATTAGATTAATTTTTTTAATCGATTGACAGCCCTATTTGAAACACATATTTAACAGTGGTGATTGCTGCTCTTTGGGACAGGGGAAGCTCTGATAAAAATGGTAAATTATTAAATTAATATTATTAAGGTGCTATATTGTTCTTTGAAGGCAAAAATTATCCCAAACAGTAGGCATGGCAGACATGGCATAATGTAGCCTACAGTTACACCGCGCTACCTAACTTAGCCTAAATACACAACTGGAACAAAAGCAAGTCACAAACTCTGTAACTCCACCTTACGGTTTTATTTACAGTATGCGATTTACAAAGACAAATAGAAACCGACTGTATTGCTCCCAAATTATGAGAATTTGAGCTGCAACTTGCCTTATCTCTCGACTTCACCTGCCAACACTAACGTTAACGCATCCCTGCCTTGAACTTGAACCACTTCCTGTCAGATCGCGACATATGCTGTAAATCAAAAAGAGTCCGGCCTCTATGACGGTTCCTCCAATCATCATACAGAAGCTCGGCGTCCAGGCCATCCCACTGTCCCATTCACTCCCAGAGACGCCGGGCTTCCCTGGAAATGACGATTTTGTGGCGCTTGTCCAATAAACGTGTAGCTTTTCTGCACTGAGATCAGCCCACTCTGTAGTGCCATTGAAACATAGATATATACACTAGATGTCGCCTTGACTACTGCTGTTCATTGGAACGAATGCGTCAATCGAGACGCCATTTTGCTTCAGTGATCCACTCCTCTATAACAAAGAGTATAGAAGTAACAAGAGGCGAAACTCAATAGAACGTCCCATTGCAACAAACACACCCATTGACCTCTCCAGAATAAGTCCCGCCTCCGTAACTTCCGTATCCATCCAACTTCCGGGCGTGGATTGTCTATGAGAAATAACATGGCGTTTCGAAATATCATACCGGTAAAACATCTGTAGGTAGCGAAGTTGAAAAAGCTGGTGGGCAGATTGGCCTACACACTTCTGCCATATAGTTTCCACTGGGTTTTTTGATTGTCGGTGCCGTTTAAGTAGTATACTATAGACTATACTACTTAAACGGCACCGAAAATCAAAAAATCCAGTGGAAACTAGATGGCAGAAGTGTGTAGGTCAATCTGCCCAGCAGCTTTTTTTAATTTGTCACCTACAGAGTTTGACAGGTACGATCTTTCAAAACGCCATGTTATTTCCCATAGACAATCCACGCCCGGAAGTTGGATGGATACGGAAGTTAGGAGGCGGGATATATTCTGGAGAAGTCTATAACCGAGCTGCAGCTCCGCCATCTTGGACTGAACGCAACACAACTGTCATATAACTTAATGATATCGGTCCAGATTTAAAAGTTTCTTACAGTATAAAAAAAAATATATCTAACCTTTTCTTATACCCTGAATTCCCCAACTGTCATAAATCGTGTTGAGAAATGCAAAATATGATGAGTAAGGCTATACATTTATTCATAATAATTTAGCTTCCAACAAATTTGACAGATGGAAAATAGGCACCCACCAGCCCAGCACTAAACTCTGAGCGTGGTAAACAAAATCGGATATTTCAGGCAGTAAAAGCCCCGGTAAGAACCAAACCAGATTTGGTTTAAATCTACACACCTATGGCTACTGAAAAATGTAAGGTTCATTTATCAAATGTTATTTTGAGGTATTAAAAAACATCGTTGTTTTAGAATTTTCCAACGAAAGGGGTGGTAATTGGTGCTTTGATTTACGAAGCTGAGCAGGGGCACTGATTGTAAAGTAGCCAACAGTTAAGAAAATGGATCGATTTCTAAGAGAAATGAAGTTGGTAGGCTATGTAAGATTAGCCTATTTACCTTTTCATCCAACTGTATGTCCCTCGTCGTGAAATTATTGAATTATCGTTTTGCCGCTTGCTGATCGCCATGTATGCTAGTTAGTTAGCTTCCTCTCTAGTCATTCCAGTTGACAGGCTGGCTAACGTAGCTTGAGCTAAGTGATGGCCATCTATTTTTTTTCCAGTTTAAACATAGGCCTACTGTATTTTCAAGTAGACTTACAGTTCGGAGGAAACAGTGATGGAAAGTAAACTTTCTGTTATGTTGTAGATTAAAAATCCATTGTAAAGTCTTTCTGTCAAACTTGTTGTAGATCTGCCCAGTGAATGGACATGATCTGTAGGTAGCCCATGTAGCAATTGTATGTAGCCCTACATAGGCTAATATTATTGCCGTTTAATTTGAGCGGTGTGATATTCAAATATTTTTTTTTCTTATACATATGACCTGTAGTATTTAAAAGTGAACTAGTGGTTCGAAATTGAGCACAATATAGTGACCAATCTTGCTGGTTTACGTTGGCATGTTCTGATTGTAGTCAACGGCCATAGTGGCATGATCAGTCCAAAATGGCGAAAGCGCGACAGCAGCGCCAACTAGCGATTGTTGTCAAAACTGCAACAGAGTTTCGCCTCTTGTTACTTCTATACTCTTTGTCTATAATGCATTAGTTTCAATCTGGGCAAAGATCTAGCGAAAATAAAACCACCATAAATCGTCAAAATCTCAAGCAATCATCTAGTTTTTTGGGTTGTTCCAACTGACAGGCATGTATTTATGGTTGAGTCTAGAGTAAACTAAGCTTAAGACGATAATAAAGATACATTTTACCCGTCTAGCCCCATAGACTCCCATTCATTCTGCACTAGCTAGCGGCGGCCCCTAGAGGAACAATGAGTAAACTGCAACCAGGTTCGATACAATGAAAGTAAACAGGCTCTTCGTAGACATGCTCTGGTTGAGGCCACATACCCCTCGTCTCGTTTACTCATGTAAGTTGTAATCTCACCAGAAGTTGCTGTAGATCTGTAGAACATTTACCTCTGCTACTACATAGGCTACGCCAGTCGTTACTTTTATAATCATGGGTCAGTGCCATGGGCAAACGAGATGTAGCTGAATTCATAAATGACAAAGCCATGAGAAAGGTGATTTTCTTACGTTTCAACAACAAAGAAGCCGATCTGCCATCGTTGTGAGAAGTTCCCAAATTTGTCGCTAATCGCTAAAAAGGTTTTCTATCGCTGGGGATGGCCAAACGTCGCTAAATAGGTAACGCTGACAATACAGGAGAACTAGTTTAGCGCTTCAGATCCCTGTACCAAGATGGCGGCGGTGTTGACGCATGCTGAGAAGCAGAAGGCGACATCTAGTGTATATATCTATGCCATTGAAAGTCCAGTGAAGCCGAGCGTCTATGGGTTTTTTGCATGTTTTTTTGATGGATCGTGTCGTCACAACAATGTATTACGGGTGCGAAATCACGATAAATGACCGGCAAAACCTTATTGCTGAACAAACTAGCCATGAAGATGAACATGTTTTCAGCATGTTCTAGTTGGAATAGTAGGCTAGAAGCTAATGTAATAGTGTTATTTGAATGCGATTTTCCGTGATATTTTAGGAGGCTGAGCTTCCCCTGTAGTCTTAGAGCCTGATATTTAAGGTTTTGACAAAGCAAGGATGTTTTGCATTTTTTGCTAAGGACTTATTTGGAATCTGCATGACAACCTATACCTATTTGGTCTGGCAGGCACATACAAACACTCTTTAAAAAAGCACAGCTGTTTACCAATTAAATAGCAAATATTCATCCATGTAATGCTATGTTAGATAATGGAGCAGCATCTATGCCATTCTGTGTTTAGTGTGTGGTCAAATACTAAAACTCATTCTATTTTTCAAAGGAATACGGAAATATATGATACATTTGCCCAGCAGTGACATTGACATTAGCAAAAATCAAGTTGTTGGCATTAAAAGGTTGCAATGCAGGAGATTATATTTGCTGTATACATTATTAGAGTCTCGTGACGCTGGCCATTGCGTGAAGGTCAAAGTCCGCCGCGCAGCAGCGTCCTCCTTTGCGTAAAATTGATTTTTATTTCTCTGGCTGTTGCAATTGATATCAATGATTAATATGAAAGCCCTCAGTAAAAAAGCACAACAAACAGAAAGCAAACAGTTACAAACAATCATGCACTTGGCTTCATAAGAGATCGACTCGCGATTGCGCTGACCACTGGACACCGGACAGTTTAGCGTAAAATTAACGTTTACAGCGGAGGCCACGGCATCATGCCGGATTCGAACCGGCGATGCTAGCACAATTAATGTGTTTCTCACAGCGACGTCTTCTCTATAGTGCTACGAAACCCACAGGGATGACTGGCAAACCATTCGCCAAAACGTAACATCGGTAACTGGAGTCGTAGCAGGGCCGTAGTCACCATAGACATTGAGGGGGACGTGTCCCCCCCAATATTCAAATATGACCAAAATGTCCCCCCCAATATTTGGACATAGAAAAATAAAGAAAGAATAAAGCGCTATACTAGGAAACCAACACGTATCTGAAATGTAATCAAACGTAAATAACGCACAAATTAGTGACCTATGGTTCCAGAGTAGCCTACACCCCTGAGTGGTTTGTCCTGGTGATTTTCCGTTTTTCGTTAGTGGCGTGCGCTATCAAAAGCTTCCATTTACTGCACCCTACTGTGGTGAGGTAGGGCTGTCAACAATATCGCAAAAGCTACCGGTACAATTTTCACAAAACTTATTGGAAAGCTGTAGCACAGGCTAAGGAAATCCCATACATGTTTGGACCCGATCAGACTGAAAGGGAACATTTTCCATATTGTAGGCTATTCTCGAAATGATAGCGAAAGTGAAACGTTTTATTTTAAATGATGAATTTGTGCAAGCCTGTGTCATTTCTTTCACGTCTTTCAGCATAAATAAGGCAGTTTTTAATGCATACAGGGGTAACATGAGGTGAGTCAGACAGAAGAGGGGCCTGTCTTAGTAGCCTATTCCTGAATCCTGTCCCTTTCAAACTACGTTAAAATTGTGTGATTAGCCGCCAGCATAATAAAATCTAAATTAAAAGACAAAATCTTATTATGCTCCAAACTTATGAGTCTAAGCCTTAGTTTAAAAAAATCTTCAGTTGTAAGTAATAATTAAAGAACCACATTCTGTGTAATATAGAGGTTATCATAAGATACTCTAGTTTGTAATTTGAACATTTGGAACACAAATGGAGTCACAGGTCCAGGGATGGACCAGTGAAGTTGCTTCTTCTCCACCCTTCTCTTTTCACAAAACTTACCAGAGGGGGGGGGGGCATCTGTGTCCAGGGGTTCATAATCCATCCATGCCATGCCTATGTCCGTCAAAAGTTTGGAATAACCTAATTGACTGACCTAACTAACGACTTGTCTGTGATTTTTAATAATAGTTTTGCATGGTATGAAATGTATTGAAATTCTGTTTGGGGGTCCCTCAGACCCCACCACAGATTTGCTCCCCCCCAATGTTGACATCATGACTACGGCCTTGAGTCGTAGTGTAGATCAGCGCAGCTCAGCAATCCAGCGAACCACAGGCGCAGATTAAGCCAGGAACTCCACAGGCGCAGATTAAGCCAGGAACTCCAAACGGACTATCCACAGCAACGAACGGAGGAAAGAGAGCAAAGAGAGCAGCAGACACCAAACAGCAAGCCAGGCCGAACACCCTTCATCTGATCAGTCCACCCTTTATGTCCAAGTTACTACTAGGCCGGCAATCATTAACACCTGTAAACCTAATCAGCTATTAGGCCATTGTTCAGCTGTTACCTGCAGCGCAGGGGGGGAAAGGGGCGTAGCCCTGAGTCATGCAATTACGGTCAGACAATAATACACAGCAATCAATGCACAACACAAAATAAAAATAAGAAAGTAAGACTACGTTTACACAAAGCAGGGTATTTTCCTAAACGAATATCTGGCCATCTACGTTTGCAAATAAAACTGCATTTACACAAGACCGTTTTTTTTTTTTTAAATGTGTTTACACGAACCCATGTACATACATGCTGTCATGAGCACGCCAAACCACAGTGGCAGTCTAACGATAAGCTCAAGCTCACATTAACCAATCAGAACCCTGAAAAGTCGCACGTGAGAACATGTAAATGTAAACATTGGTCGCACATTTGGTGTACTTCTGTCGCATACTGTGACGTTGGCTGCCCAAAACTCCGTTTACCACAGTTTATAACCAAACGCATAAACAAAATTTTCCAAAAAAAATCACTTTTGGCCGGAGTTTTTTTGGATAACCGTTTTACGGGGCGAATTCTCCGTTTGCGTCTAAATGAAAGGCTCAAACGTAGGGAAATGTCTTCGTTTATAAAAATACACATGCTCGTGTAAACGGGGTCTAAAAAGCACAGCAATCATTATCTAAAAATTCATATTTCACACCATGCAAAAATGACCACAATTATCCATATATCCTTACATATGACATTCCCCCACTCCTTATCGTTGGCAGTCCCTGTCAACACATAATCATAAGAGGCTCTTAGGAAGAATCCCTATATCTCAATGGTTGCAACCCAAGATTAGCACATACAGACCTCCTAGGGGCCACATCATTACCTGCTACATCATCTGACAGAGGGGGTGCTGCCCAAGGCACACAAAACATGGATGGTAACTCACTGCTGGGAGACACTGGTACATCTGGATGCAAGGTGGGGGCACCTTGGGGGTGATGAACACAAGGTTTAAGACAATTCCTGTGTAAAACCCGCTCTTTCCCAGTACTTTCTGACTTAACCCGATAAGTTAACCCTTCCTCATCCAACTGTCCCACTACTACATAAGGCTCTGGATCCCACTTGCCACAAAGTTTACCCTTGCCCCCATCCCGCCTATTCCTTCTCCATACCCTCTCCCCAGGAACTAAGGGAAGTTATTTTGCCCGGCGGTCGTAATACTTCTTAGACTGCTCAGCAGCTTGGCCCATGGACTTGGAGGCTAGGGAGTAGGCATACAGAAGATGTTGGTGATGATCACTCACCCAGCTGTCCCATCTGTAACGGGCTTGCTGGTTCTCTACCACAGGTAACCTGAGGTGTCGCCCAAACATCAGGTACGAAGGGGCGTACCCAGTGGAGCGGTGTGCGGTGGCATTGTAAGCCTGGACCAGGGCTGGAATGAACTCAGGCCAATGACTTTGTTTCTCCTCCTCAAGGGTGCGCAGCATGCTCAATAAGGTCTTATTAAAGCGCTCACACATGCCATTCCCCTGGGGGTGGTATGGGGTGGTCCTGGACTTGGGAGATGCCGTACAAACTACACAGTTCAGCAACAAGATGGGACTCAAAATCGGGGCCTTGATCTGAGTGAAATCTCACTGGACATCCGAAAGTTTGTATCACATGTTGCCATAAGACTCTAGCTGTTGTTTTAGCGGTCTGGTCTCGGGTTGGGATGGCCCAAGCATAGCGAGTAAACATATCAGTCATAACTAAGATATTTTGATAAGCATCAGTAGGCCTACCCAATGTCAAAAAATCTAGCTGAATGACCTCTAAAGGGAAGGACACCGCAAAAGGTTTCAAGGGGGCTTTTAATGCACCATCAGCTTTCTGGACTTGGCAACGAGGGCATGTAGCATGATATTGCATGCCAGGCCAGAAGAAGTTGCATCGGAGGCAGCTCAGAGTCTTCTCCAAGCCCAAATGGCCCACAGCCTCAGGATGCTTCTTCCACACTTCATGGAGTTGTAGACTGGGGCACACAATCTGGAACCTAGCTTCATGGGTGTTGTGGTCGAGGACTTGTCGACACAGAACTCCTTTGCGCAGCACCAGCCGGTCCTTCTGTTGTAACAACTGCTTTACCTGGGGTGGAGCAGTCCGCCATGCACTTCCGGTGGGGAATTCTCTGTTCTCCATATAGCCCCGGACAACTACCAGGTGCTCGTCCCCTCGCTGCTGAACCTGCCACTGTTCCATTCTGGGGACACCTGGTACTTCCTCGCCTGTGCCGAGAACGGCTGCCACATCAACAGGAGCTTTTATAGGTACCCTAGACAGGGCATCAGCGTTTGTGTTCTCTCTTCCTGATCGAAACTTTACTTGATAGTCAAAGGCAGCCAGTTGTGCAATCCACCTTTGTTCAGTAGCGCCAAGGCAAGCAGTCTGGAGGTGGGCTACAGGATTGTTGTCTGTATACACAATTACTTTACTTCCCCTTAACCCTTAGAACCCTAAGCCGTTTTTAGGGCATTTTCACTACCTTTATTCATAAGGATTTATTCTGGTCATTGTAAGTGCCACACACACATATTATATATTGTTTTTTTTTTTCAGCAGAGTCTAGGCTATCCAGATCTGCCATCATTTCATGTATTAGTACTAGCATTGATTTTATTTTGATTTTTAAAGAATTAAAATATAAAAAGCGTATTATAAAAATTCTTATATTTTGAACTGTATCTCACCACAGCAAGCTCATAGCTCTACTTGCATTTCATGTGTGTATAGGTCAGACTGTCCTGAATCAGGCAATATAATTGCCATGTTGGAGGGATACTCTAAGGCGGAGCAATTTACAGAAATATGTGGTGTGTGATTTATGGAAATAAATGGCATTTTTTATTTAGTGATGAAAAATTACCTTTCTGCGCTCCATATCTGTGACACAAACTGATCTGACCTGACTTGACCCAAGTTTACGTGTTAACATGTGTGCCTATGGTGTACTTTATGCACTCATAATGATTCTCAACTTTTTACTGCATTACCATGAACAAAGTAAAGGCAAAAAAGGTGTTTCTTTGTTGAACAAATTGGGATGCAATGTGAGCCTTGAATTGGAATTTGCTAGGATCTCAAAACTGCATTATGAACATGCTTTGCCATAGAGAAACACATGATAGCGTTGGATTATAAACAGACAAAAACGTGGGGTAAGTCTAGCTATATGAAGTTATTATTTTGCCGTCACTTCGTCTGTTTTATAACCCAGAAGGATGTACTTGGTATCAAATGATAGCTCTGTGTCTCCTCTTTCATCTGACATGCGTGGCATATCTATCCAATCACGGGTCCGCGAATAAATTCAAACGAGAGTAATGGGTGTGCAGCGTTGGTTTGTGTACATGACGTTAATATTTTGCAGTCACTTCGTCTGTTTTTATAAGCCAGAAGGATCTATATACATGGTACCAATGGATAGCCCCGTGTCTCCTCTTTCATCTGATATGCTTGCCATATCTATGCGATCACAGGTTTGCGAGTAATTCAAACAAGAGCAATGGGTGCGCAGGTGAAGGCAGAGAAGTATAGACTGTAAATATGATGCAATTTTATTTAACTTCATGATTTTTACATTTTCATACTTGATCGTACAGACAAGTGTGTAGTCTCTTTGGAAAGCCCCACTTCTTCTCTGTCATGCAATAAAGGTTTCATCTCGCTGTGATGAACAGTCGCGGAGCAATGCAACAGAAAAGAAAGGGTGTGTTTTTTTGACGCACTTTGCGTCAATCAGGTTCTAAGGGTTACATTTTTCGGCTATGGCCCATTTTAAAGCTAGCAGCTCTAATTTAAAGGAGCTATAGTTAGCGTCATTCCTTTCATTAGGATGTAAGCTCCTGCTAGCGTAAGCCACAACTCTCTCCTGTCCCCCTTGTTTCTGTGCCAGGACCACCCCAAAGCCAGCATTACTTGCATCGGTATACAAGACAAAAGGCTCGGAATAATCAGCATATGCCAAAATGGGAGCTTGCGTTAGAGCAGCCTTTAGGGACTCAAATGCTTGTTGGCACACACTGGACCAGGCAACATGGCGGGACCCTGTCCGTTTGTCTGCAGGGGCACCTACTAAAAGGGAATTCAAAGGGCGAGCGACCTTGGCGAAAATGGCAATAAAACGGCGGTAATATCCCGCTAGGCCAAGAAAGGCTCATACATCCTTAAAGCAACACCAAAGCACTTATCCTGTCGCACGCACCCCATTTGTTTATCCAGCACTGGCTTTGGAAATAACGAGGTCTACAGACAAGGTAGAGTAGGTTGCATGACTTTATGAACGTATGATGTATTGCGACATCAGAAGCAAGTCAAATTTGTAGTTTCTTATGAGTCATTCCATTGAACTACAGATCCGCTACCCGATCTGGCAAACTTGCATAGTGCGGTTATAGCCGATAGAGGGTCGCGAAGAGAATGCAGAAGTGCCGTTCACTCTGTTACGAGTTGATGAACCACTGAAACGATTTTGGAAACAATATTTTAAGGTACAAAAAAACTCTTTGGTGTTGCTTTAATGGTCATGGGGACTAACCATGCAGTTACTGCTGTTACCTTATCAGGGTCTGGTTTCACTCCCTCCCCAGAGACTTCATGGCCTAGGAACTTCACCTCCCTCTGAAGTAGCTGGCATTTATCCACCCTTAACTTGAGCCCATGGTTGTGCAGTCGCTCAAAGACACTTTCCAGGTGGCGCAGGTGGGTGGAAAAATCTGAAGAATATACAATAATGTCGTCAAGGTACACAAGTACAGAATCTGCAAGTTGACCGTTCAGACATTGCTGCATAAGCCGCTGAAAGGTGGCTGGTCCATTGCAGAGCCCAAACAGCATTCGCCGGAACTCGTACAAGCCGAGCGGTGTTGTGAAGGCAGTCTTGGCCCAGTCTTGGGGAGCCACACCAACCTGCCAGTAGCCACTGGCCAGGTCAAGCGTGGTGAACCAAGAAGCAGAACTCAGGGAAGTTAAAGTCTCTTCGATACGGGGGAGGGGAAAAGCATCTTTATGGGTAAGAGAGTTACATTTTCTGTAGTCGACGCAAAAGCGCCAACTACCATCTTTCTTACGAACCATAACAATGGGGGCTGCCCAGGGACTAGAACTTTGCTGGATGACCCCCTTCTCTAGCATATCTGATAATAAGGCCCTCATTTCCTTATACATCATGGGTGGCAGTGGACGATACATTTCCCTAACTGGAGGCGCATTAGCTGTATGAATTTGATGCTGCACAATATCAGTATGGCCAAAGTAAATACTTGGACCCACCTCTTCAATAGAGATCCAAACTCCTGCTTCTGCTGCCCAGTCAAGTCTTCCCATTGTTGCAAGTCCCGTAGTACCTCAGCAGGGGGAGTCACTTGTTCTTTGGGCTTAACTTCCACAATGTCCACGCTGACCGTCCCGTCATCTTGTACAATCAGGCTTAGGTCTGTTGACCGATGAACGTCAGCACGATCAACGCAGTAGACTTTAGCCAGCTTCTGGTAGCGGCCTATGGAGCTATATGTCCGGCACGCCCACACCGACGGCATATAGGCTTACCATCGGGTGCCAAGGAGTTAGAGGTGTGGGACTAGAGTCTTCTGAGTGCAGGGTGATTGGGGTGTTGCGGGCATCGAGTCGGCTCAGTGGTGTTGGATCGGAGTTGTTGAGTCATCTGAAAACTGAAAACTTTAGCCCAGTCACCTTTCTCTGTGGGGGGTTTAGGTACAGAGGACTCACCCACAGCTTGAGCGACGACTTCGGGTCCAGCCCCAGACCGTTGTTCCCTTTCCAGCAAGAAGATTTCTTCCTAACACTTCGTTCAAGGTAGCAGCTGGGTTGCGGCGTGCAAAAGTCCGGACTGTGCTCCTCAGTTCGACATTGCGAATCCCCATCAAGAGTTGATCTTGCAGCTGGCTCTCCGCTAGCGCACCATCTGGGTCTCTCAGTTGTAATCTTCGGAACAGTTCACGCAACCTGAGTAAGTAAGCCAACATTTTTGTCACTGTATCGCGTTCTGTATCCTCTAAAACACACACTTCCCGTTTTGCCTCATCAGTTAAAGAATTATTAAAGAGCTGGGAACTCTAACAATGAACCTGCAGGTTCTTTTAATTTGGTGGGAGCAACAGAACAGAACTACCACAACAGCAAATCCGTATAAAAATATATATATTTATTACAAGCTTTCAGTTAAAAGTGTACACCATTCACACATTCATGCATGGGCCATCCGAATAACCAGTCCACGTTCCATCCGATACAAGCATACACAGCTGATGCTACAGCGCTACACCAAGTCAACACAGTCCATATGGGGAATCCCCTCTTTATCAGTCCGGTTCACAGCACTGTCTCCAAGGCACACCTATAACCCACACGCACACTCACACAACATACACACAACAAGAGAAGCCACCAGTATCTCCACAGCAAAATATCACAGCAAACACCAAACAGAGCGATCAAGCATTTAAACACACTATAATTCCCCACACTACCCACACAGGCTATAATATATTCACAGGCGGCAGTCTATAATTCTCAATTGACGTGTTGCAATAATCGTTGAACTCATGCAGCGAGGATGTAGATTTTGAACTTGAACCAATGCGGCACGTACCATCAAACTGGGAGCAGACGTATCTGACTCCCAGTCCGGTTGAACGTAGCCCACAGTCACTGCGCCGGTGCAGCTTGGTTGATTGTAGACACTGGGCCTCCACGCCTTAGGAAACCCACGGGATGACTGGCAAACCATTCTCCAAAACTTAACGTCGGGAACTGGAGTCGTAGTGTAGATCAGCGCAGCTCAGCAATCCAGCGAACCACAGGCGCAGATTAAGCCAGGAACTCCAAACGGACTATCCACAGCAACGAACGGAGGAAAGAGAGCAGCAAGCCAGGCCGAACACCCTTCATCTGATCAGTCCACCCTTTATGTCCAAGTTACTACTAGGCCGGCAATCATTAACACCTGTAAACCTAATCAGCTATTAGGCCATTGTTCAGCTGTTACCTGCAGCGCAGGGGGGGAAAGGGGCGTAGCCCTGAGTCATGCAATTACGGTCAGACAATAATACACAGCAATCAATGCACACCACAAAATAAAAATAAGAAAGTAAAAAATACAGCAATCATTATCTAAAAATTCATATTTCACACCATATGACACACGCACAGACTCGCGACTGCGCTGACTACCGGACAGCGCAAATTTATTTTTATTCCTCTGGCTGTTGCAATTGATATCAATGATTAATACTGTATGAATGCCCTCAGTAAAAAAGCACAACAAACAGAAAGCAAACAGTTACAAACAGTCAGGCACTCATTCTGTGGACGAAATGCATAATAGAATCACGTACAATACATTTCGTGAGTCAGCAGTTTACAGAATGAATTATGTGTTACGATAATTTCATTATGTGGACGAAATGCATAATAGAATCACGAAATCAGTTTTGTGACCTGCTAAAATACATTTCGTGAGTCAGCAGTTTGCGGAATGAATTAGCCAGTGGGTTGCCTAGGCTACCATTTAGAAGTGGCCACTTCAATCGTGCCTCCCGTTACTCAGATCTCCGTGAAACAAAGGAAAGCCCTCTATTTTGACGGGCAAGTAGGCATAGATTAGGCCTATTATGCACGCACTTCAGTGAGATGATATAAACTAGCCCTACTGTTAGGCCTACAACAAGTCGCGATTTATTAGGCTATCCAATAGCTATACTGTTTTCATGAACATTACAGGAATCTGTGGTGGATTTCTATGACTTAACGGATGCATGTATGGTTTTTATAAACTTTTATATTACTGCAATTATTATGAGACTTCAAGGCCTGTACACATCTTAAACAGACCAGACCAGCAGTCAAGGAGTGGGGTGAGGGAGTTCACAGTGACACCTGGCTGGATGGTCGAGGTGAAGGAGTTCACAGTGAACTAGATGGTCGAGAGCGAGAGGATGATGTAATTGGATGATGTAATGATGGTAACAGCAAGGCCAAGTAACAGGTGGCAAGATAAGAAGCCCTGTTACAACTGGAAAAAAACAGAATCTGGGAAAAACCCAGAAGAAGACAGTTTTGCATAAAATTTATGCATGGTGAGACAATGGGTTCCACCAATAGTCGTAACCTTGGTGGATGCTGATAGGCCAACAGGTGTTTTTCGAGGGTGACGAGAGGGTCCAACCCCGAAGTTAAGGAGTATAAAAGATGTTAGTCAGATCTGTTAGTCAGATCTCATCGGGGGCCGCCATCTGATGACATCTCACCTCACCCTATTGCTTGACACCTGGTCTGAACATCATTCAGACTGGATTATCACTGCAATACGGTGAATAAAGATTCAGCAGTCTTCAGAGATTTCCTGTCTGTTCTGTCTCCTTCGGACGCCTTGTCCCAGAGTGCTAATTAGTAATATTCAAGTGATAAATTGCTAGTGGATTCGAAAGTGGACTAGTTTTTCCACGACAAATCCACTTCTTGATTGTTTTAAATATCGTTGCTTAGCCTACCCACGAGTTTGTAAGTTTCACTTGCACAGACACACAATTTGAATGAGCACTCACAGCCTACCATTACCACCTAGGCTAATGTTATGCCTCTATATTTGATGAATTAAGAAGTAGGCCTATGCATTGATCAGGGAAACATTTAGTTTCTTTTTCTTTCGGTCCACGGTTCCAGCAGTTGTGCTGCAAAATTAACAGACAGAAGCACCGGGCATAGCCCTAATCTAGCCTAAATTCGTGGTCCAGTGGACCAGCAATCTACTCGTCAAAGAAGCTCATAGTTTGAAGATCATAGACCATAGATAATTTAGAGAAAGCCTATGCAGTTGCTTTTTGCGGACCTAGGCTAGGTCCAGCACGACCTGGCACCGGTTCGCAGATTGTCAATCACACTGCCGTTGCAAAGCCTCTGAATGCAGCCAGCTGCCCCGTTTACCGGCAATGCTACAGCGGAAACACCTCGTGGCGAAAAGTTGCAATACATTTCACGCAGCTCTGTGAATAACGGGAGGCGCGAGTGCCACTTGTAAATGGGACCCACTGGCTAATTCATTCCGCAAACTGCTGACTCACAAAATGTATTTTAGCAGGTTACAAAACTGATTTCGTGATTCTCTTAGGGACCGTTCGTTATTTATAAACGGGGTCACCGGAGGAAAATAGGGGAGGGTCATGTCTTTTTATTCTTTGTTGAGGGGAGGGTCACCTAACTTTTTTTTGTCTAGAAGGGAGGGTCACCCATCTTTTGTATTAATGAAAACAGCAAAAAATCAAAGTGGCTTGTTTGATTGTTGATTTCTGTCGCCATATAACGTTCTCTTTCGTTCCATAGCTCTGTCAACATTGAACAATGCAGATAAGGGAGATTTCCCGGGTTTCTCACGCAAAATACGGAAAATGTCAACATTCGTCCCCATTAACGTTGAAAGGGTTGGAGCAACAAAATAGCCTACTTTATTCACGCCTAACAGCCTATATCCATTTGGTCAACTTTATCCAGCCCTAAAAAAGCTAAATTTAACTTTGGTTTACTTGTAGTTTACCGTGTAGCCTAACTTTAAACAGTCTGCATGCTTAACATAGCCTAAAGCATACTTGTGCTTCATTCATCCACACATCCAGCTCCTAACGTTTTGACAAGCATTTCTACCAATTGACCTTGTTCCTGCCCATCTCTAGCTTTGCTGTCTCCATCCTTTCTGTTTTTGTTGTTTGCAAAAAAATATATAGTATTTATTGGTAACCAGCAACAAGTGCAATTTGTTATTCGCTGTCATTCTCTCTCCTGCCAACAAAAACGTTCCAAGTAGCAGTGCGTAATTCTGCTTCATAAAGTTGAACAAATACATTTGGTCATATAAATAGCCAGTTTATGGTCTACAGTGTAGTTGTTAAGTTATGGTAGGCCAACTTGGAGTGAATATACAGGGGGAATTCTTTGTCTAGCTGAGTAGCCTGGCAGGTGCGCACGTAGCCTACGGCCGAACACTGCAAGCGCTAATAATTCGTGCTCTCACGACAACCACGTCGTTAACTTAAATAGGCCTAGGTTAACATCACTCTGAGTTCGCATTCAAGCAAGCAAAACGATGATTTGAATACATCTGTTTCTCTGGAAGGGCCAGGGGTAACAACAGGACAACACAGAGACAGGCCAGAATGCAGGACTAATGTTATGAGAGTATTACACTAATATGGGATATTCTACTGAAAAATATATTAAAAAGGCAAGACAGCGGGGAAACGTTAAAATGATAAACCCGGAAAAAGTTGGCATGTTAGGTATTTGTTAGGCTTTTCAAGTCATTTGAGAAGGAAGAAGTGTAGCAAGCTCCCAAATTGAGAAGTGTAGCAAGCTCCCAAATTGACGCTCGGCTGAGAAATTGAGTTTTGGATAATGTTCAGCTTCGGCAGCTTTACAATGACTGAGGAAGCCTAGAGACGAGTCCATAGCAACAAGTTCATGTGTTGAATTTGTTATTACCCAGTGTGCTTTGTTGAATGGTCTCAATGCTTTATTGTTTTATTTCATGTGAATAATTACTAGAGGAGTAACTTTTCAAGTAGGCTAATGCAGTTGCAGGAAGTGTGCATTTAGTTTCCATTGTGTTTCCACAACAATGTTAGTGAGTAAATACTGAAATGGCCACCATCTTGGTGAAGTGTGATGTGTAAGATCAGAAAGCAGAGGTTGAATTTAGGGCGGTAGCATATGTTGATGTGTTTTCATAGCGCGGAAGACATCGACAATTGGCCAGGGAGGGTCATGTCATTTTTGAAAATGCTGCTGGAGGGTCGTTGAAAATTATATAGCAGGCAGGGGAGGGTCATGCAACTTTTGATCGAAGCACTTAAAATCCCTCCGGTGACCCCGTTTATAAATAACGAACGGTCCCTTATGCATTTCGTCCACGTAATAAAATTATCGTGACACATAATCCATTCCATAAACTGCTGACTCACGAAATGAATTGTAGCAGGTCACAAAGCTGATTTCGTGATTCTGTTATGCATTTCGTCCACGTAATGAAATTATCCTGACACATAATTAATTTCGTAAACTGCTGACTCACGAAATGTATTGTAGCAGGTCACAAAACTGATTTCATGATTCTGTTATGCATTTCATCCACGTAATGAAATTATCCTGACACATAATTCATTCCGTAAACTGCTGACTCACGAAATGTATTGTAGCAGGTCACAAAACTGATTTTGTGATTCTGTTATGCATTTCGTCCACATAATGAAATTATCCTGACACATAATTCATTCCGTAAACTGCTTACTCACGAAATGTATTGTAGCAGGTCACAAAACTGATTTCGTGATTCTGTTATGCATTTCATCCACGTAATGAAATTATCATGACACATTTCATTTCGTAAACTGCTGACTCACAAAATCTATTGTACGTGATTCTATTATGCATTTCGTCCACAAAATGAAAGCATATGTCACTGAATGCATTTCGTAAGTTATTAAATTACTATTGCGTGGACGGAATGCCTTCTGTAACACAACACAGAAATGGAAGCGCCAGCGTTTAGTTCAGGAAGACTCAATGCTACGTCACTCAATTATTCATTCCTCCTAGCCAATCAGCGGTTTACACACGCTTTAAAACACCTTCACTCACATACCTGTTTGCTGTTCTCAGGTACCGACTTTAGATTTTGTTAGTTGCCTTCTGTTTCACAGCTCACAATGTCTTCGTTCAATCCTCTCGATTTTCAAATCTCTGACTCAGATGTTAACGACATTATTCCACCGTCCGGTTTTCCTTCTGTCCGCCGAAGCACTCGCGTCCTTGTACGGGACTCTCCCTGGTCTAGCTATTCCTCCGATCAAATCCTGGAACTATTAAAAGATCAAGGGATCCCCGTCCATAGTGACATTTGGAGAGAAGACCTGCTCACTCTGGCTTTTAACTCCTTGGGTAATCCCTCCGCTTTTTCCCCGGAGGATCCTGCGCCCCTGGAGCCTGAGGTCCCAGCTCAGCCGAAGAAAGCAAGCAGGAAGCATCCTGCCAAGTCTCCTCCACCTCGACCAGCCAAAAGGGCGAACAAAGCTTCAGCACAACCTCAGCCTTCAACCTCCCAATATCATGCATCTCCAGCGGATGATCAATCAGTCGTCCAAGCAATTCAGTATCTCACAAAATCAGTCAAGGGCCTAGAAGCGCGAATGAAAGCCTTCGAGAATCCACACCTCCCTTCGACATCTAGGCCATCGACTTCTTCAACTACATCTCTCACCATCTCAGCGTTTCCCTCTACGCTGCTTCCCTCCACTTCCTCCTCCTAGCCAGCGGATGTTCTCCCTCCCACTCATTCCACGACCGTACCGCTCTCTGAAGCCTCCGCTGTAGCAGGCACGCACAGCTTCAACCTCGCTACAGCACTCCCAGCGCAAATTCCGGGTAGGAGGTTTGTTTCTTCCGCCGCAGCGGCTCTCTCCCCTTTACTGAGGTCCCATATACTGCAAGGTAAGGACGTAAATCTTGCTTCACTTTTACTGCCATCACCTGCCATCGACCGTCAGTTTATAGACTGCGGAGACGTCTCCGTTTTACTTGCTTCGCAATCTGTCTTTTGGGGAGTTCGTTATAGCGTTCAGCGTATATAGAGACAATATTTGCCATAGTTATCCTGAGCGGAGGGATGAGCTGGATCTTTATTTGGCTATGATGGCAGATTTTAGCCAACGCTATGGTGGAACACTTTTCTATGAATACCACCTAGCTTTCTCCGCCAAATCTGCAGCTTGTATCGCCTTACATAACACCAGACTGGATTGGGCAGTCACTGACACGGAGCTTTTGGTCCGACACTTCGGTGGACACAGAGTGCTCTCGTGCACCATATGCAGCTCGCACGGTCATGCAGCCTCCTTTTGCCCCAAAACTGTCAGCAGGAACGTGCCATCGGCTGTTCAGGCTGATCCAGTAAGCGGCACTCGTGATAGAAAAGGGCGCCCTTTTGTTCACTTTAATGGTTTAACTGTATGTAACAATTTTAATGAATCTGTCTGTACCTTCCCTAACTGCCGTTTTCTACATATTTGTAGTTTTTGCAAAGATCCACACCCAAAATCTGTCTGCCCCCCGGCGCTGAGGCCTCCTCCGAGAGGGAAAGCCAAGACAACATCAAAACAATTTTAAGCAGGCACCCCTCCACCCCAATCAATGTTCCAGCCCTCTATCTCTATCTGTCTTCTCACCCCGATTCCTCTTTTGTTAATTATTTACTGACAGGGCTCTCACAAGGGTTTCGGGTTGGCGTTCTCTCCCCCTTGAGGGTTTCTTATGTAGCTAAGAATTTGCAATCTGCTCTGTCTGAACCACTCATTGTGTCGAGCCTGTTGGCCAAAGAAGTCAATAAAGGCTATGTGGTCTGACCTTTCTCTTCTCCTCCTTTCTCTCCCTTCAGAGTCAATTCCTTAGGAGTTGCGACGACTCCTGCAAATACTCAGGGAAAAAGCGCCTAATTTTTGACATGTCTTCACCTCACTCTGACCTGGTAGCTAGCATCAACGAAAGCATTCCCCTTCACCCTTTCTCCCTGTACTATGCTTCTGTCGACAATGCCATTCATTTGATTAAGGTAGCAGGCCAAGGCGCATGGCTTTCAAAAGCCGACATCACGGATGCTTTTAAAATTATGTCTATCCATCCCTCCGATTAGCCGCTTTTTAGAGTTAAGTGGGAGTCCAAATTCTATTTTGCGGTCAATTTGACTTTTGGCTGTAGGAGTAGTCCTCACATCTTTAACTGTCTTTCTGAAGCGCTGTGCTGGATTCTGCTCAACGTCTGTAAATTACCTTTCGTTTTGCATCTTCTCGACGATTTTCTGCTCGTTGACTTTCCGTCCTCTGAGAATTCCGTCTTAGACACGCTTAAGCGAGTATTTAGTGCTGTAGGCGTCCCTCTCTCTTGAGGAGAAAACGATAGGTCCTCTTACGCGTCTCGAATTTCTAGGCATTATGTTGGACTAAAATGCAAGCTTCTCTTCCAGAAGAGAAACTTATCAGGATTATGGCCATTACTGCGTCTTTCGTCTCGTCTAGAACGGTTTCAAAACGTGAACTTCTCTCGCTACTCGGCCACCTCAATTTCGCTATGAGGATAATTCCTAAGGGCCGCTCCTTTATCTCTCGCCTCCTCTCTCTCGCTCACTCTGTCGAGAAGTTGAGCGATTTAGTTCTGGTCGATGAAGGAAGCAGGTCTGATATTGCGTTCTGGTCCCAGCTCCTTGGCAAATGGAATGGCATTTCGTTTTTCTACAACGACGTCCCTGAGTCTTCCGATTCCCTCAAGATATTCACGGACGCCGCTCCTTCAGTAGGTTTTGGGGGGGTCTTCCGAGGGCAATGGTTTGCAGAGAAATGGCCAGCTGATTTCTCTACCTTTGCCCTCGGATCTGCCTCATCCGCTCTTCATGAAATTTATCCTGTGGTGGTTGCAAGCGTTATGGGGTAGCGATTGGTCTCGTAAACGCATAACTCTATTTTGCGACAACGCGGCAGTCGTCGGCATGATAAATAAAGGAAGATCTTCATCTTCCATTATCATGTCGTTACTTAGACGCTTAACTTGGCAATCAGTGATACATAATTTCATCATTAGCGCTGAACACATTCCTGGCCATTGCAATGTTCTCGCTGACGCACTGTCTCGTTTCGTTTTCAGGAGTTCAGGCAGCTATGCCCATCAGCCAACCCGGACCCGACACCATGCCCGCAGTTAGCAGAATTGATTCTGGACTGAATCATGATCTGAATTCGCTCTTAAATTCAGCTAGGTCTTACATGGCTTTGGGCGTAGCCCCAAATACACTCAAAGCCTATAAATCTGCTTGGTCTTGGTTTTCATTATTTTGCGTTTCTCTACATTTACCCTTATTTCCCGTAATGGTTTCTACTGTATGTGCTTTCATTGTTTACAGTTTCGAATCTCGACATCTCAAAATCACTTCAATTAGAAGAATGTTAGCGGGCGTTCAATTCTTCGCTAAATGCCATGACCCTAATTTTTCTAGTCTGTTTTCTGTGCCGTCCATTCGCTGGCTATTTAAAGCATTGGTTCTCAAAGTGGGGTCCGGGGACCCCCAGGGGTCCCTGACAAAGTTTGCTACAAAATATAAAATTGTCTTATACTGTATGGAGAAAAATGCTACAGTATCAGTATTTGCCCAATTGATCTGCTGATACGTTACATCAATACATCAAAACACTTTACTATTAATTAACCGCCAACAAAATGAAAGTTATGTGAAGCAAACACTATGTGTTAAACACAATAGACCTACATTTGACAAAGAAACAACAATCCTTTAAAAATCCTACATACTGTCAAAGTTTGCTAACATGACTATTGTGGTATTAGCACTCTATGTTTTTAAAATACATATAACATAAGTATCTAACAGAAAAAAAGGCTATACAGCTACATGATTAACTTAAGTTTTATGTGTTGCGATTATGAGGGGTCCTTGGAGAATTTTCCACTCCATGAGGGGTCCCCGGCCCACAAAACTTTGAGAACCCCTGACTTAAAGGCCTGGCTAGATCTGCCCCCACAGTCCCCGACAAACGCTTGCCTATCACTCCTCACATTCTGCGTCTGTTGGTGTCTAAACTTTGCGAGGGCTCACTTTTCACCCCCTATATAAATGCACTTCTCGAAGCTGTGTTTCTCATGGCTTTCTATGGCTATGCGCTCAGGGGAATTTTGTTCCAATAGTCAGGTTTTTAACACGTCTGGAGACCTGGCGTATTCCGCTGTCCACTTTTCTTCTCACTACTTTAGTGTATTTCTGAAACATTCTAAAACTGATACCTCAGGATCAGGGAACTAAAATCGCAGTTAATCGGACAGCAGTCTCTTTTCACCAAGCTAAATTCAAAAGCCAAAGCAGCCACCGAGGCATCCTTAAGGGTGTGTCATTCCATCATCAAGCGTAAAAAATCCTTCCAAGATGGAGAGATGGTAAAATAGGCCTTTCTTGAGGCAGCAGACTCGTTGTTTCAGGACTTCAAGAACAAGCCAGAAATGATATCCTCAATCAAAGCTCTTCAGCTGTCAAGAAGTTCAGTTACACGACGCTGTGAAATGATGGGCGATGATGTGACCGAACAGCTTCGGAAGGACATTGCAAATTGTGTGTGTTTCTCACTACAATTTGACGAGTCAACGGACATTAGTGATATAGCCCAATTATGTATTTTCATTCGGATGGTGTTTGAAGATATGACAGCGAAAGAGGAACTGTTAGCAATACTACCCATGAAAGAACACACACGGGGAGAGGACATTTTTTCAGATATTCAAAAGCTTCATTGATAAAAAAACAGCTCCCGATGAGTAAACTGGTGTCAATCACCACGGACGGTGCGCCTGCAATGGTGGTCCGCTCAAATGGATTTATTGCAAAGTGCAGGGAGGATGATGCTTTCCCGGACTTCCTTAATTATCACTGCATAATACACCAACAAGCATTATGCACAAAAATGCTAAACATGAAAGAGATAATGGATGTCGCCACTAAAATAGCCTGTTCTATTAGAGCTCGGTCTCTTCAAAGACGGCTTTTCCGTGCGCATTTGGAGGAGGCTGAATGTAGCTATTCCGACCTGTTGGTACACACTGACGTGAGATGGCTAAGTAGGGGGAAATTCTTGAAGAGAGCTCTGTCCGGAGATAAAGGAGTTTCTCCTTGTTGCTAAACATACGGAACAAAAACAACTGAATGACAGTCAGTGGCTACTAGACTTGGCATTTTAACCGATTTGACCAACATGTTGAATGAGCTGAATTTAGAGTTGCAAGGAAAAAAACAAAAGCGTGGTCAACATGATCAGCTTAGTTAACGCTTTCAAGCGAAAACTGCAACTCATGCTCAAAGTTACAGCGCCACGATTTGGGCAACTTTCAAAACCTAGCGTCAGAGCTCGAGATGCAAGGGAAGACATGTGCGCATCTTGACATTGCACGCTACACAGAGCAGATTGAAAACATCCGGTCAGACTTTGACAGACGGTTTTAAGACTTTGTTACTTGAGCCAATTGCTACATTTATGTGCTACCCATTTGGGGGAGATACGAGCGATACTGATGTGGATTCCCTCGCCTTAAAAATGTCAACACTGTTTCATCTGAACTTCTCTGCAGTGGAGAATGAGATTCTTGACACTACAGGCTGACATTCTGCTGAAGTCAAGGGCTCATGAACAGTTTTGGAACTTACTTACAGAGGAAAAATACCCAAACATGAGGAAATGTGCAACCTTTTTGACAGCATTATTCGGCTCTATTTATTTATGTGAGTCAGCCTTTTCCCACATAAAGATTATTAAGTCCAAGTACCGGTCCACCATGACTGATAATCATTTGGAGGCCTGCTTGAGGCTGGCTACCAGCAGCTACTGCCCAGACTATGTGTCAAGTTCTCAGGGGATTTTCTACTTTACTTCTGCCCAAACTTGAAAAAGGCCTTTGCCATCAACAGGGTTACATCAGTTGGAATCAACTCAGACAGCTTCTTCTTTAATCTTTCTTCTTTGTTTTATTTTTTTTAGCTTTTCATGTTCAATTATGACTTGTTATTGGTTAGATTTTTAAATCAGTTTACATCAGATTGTGTCAGACTATGTCAGATTACGTCAGACTACATCAGATAACGTCAGGTTGAAAACCTTTGCAAGAAAAAACAAAACACAAAATACAGCAATTACTAAAAACTGCCTACCTTCAAATATACAAACAAATATAAAGTTCTCCTTAACCTTACATTCATTTAACTATGCAACACTACTACAAAAGCACAGTCACTACTGTGGTTTTACTCCCATGCTACTACTATCATGCTATTTCATGAGCTAACATGAGCACAAGACAGTTAGAAATTAGCTATGTTAACTTTAGCACTCTTATCAACAAAATTTGCATTTAACATTAAACAACTGAAATATATTAACATCAAAACCATCATCCTACCAGTAGCATCCCTGGAAATGCCCAGCAAGTAAAGTATTTCCCCACTTCACCCTTTATCTTCAATAACAATTCACATGTGCTTCTCAGCTAAACTTCACAGCTTCTTACTACATGTGCTTGAAGATAGCTCTGCACTTCCTGCTTTCTGGCATGAGAACTGTAAAGTCTCCACTTCCCTTTTCAAAATAAAAGTCTCTTTTTTTCTTTCTCAAAACAAAAGCCCCTTTCCATTTGCGATCCAACAGCACACCTCCCACTTGAGCTCCTGGTTCCAGAACCCAAGGAGGTCACGTCCTGTTTCTCTGGAGCGTGCCGGAACTTCTCTTCATTGCTCCTCCACAGGAATCAACACAACAAGACGCCTGACGTCTCTGTGTAGGATTGTAGCAGGGATCCTGTTGTTCTTTGCTGCTGGAGTACTCCTACTATGTTCTTCATGGGATGGCTTCTTGATCATGACTGGATAGCTGGGAAACGTCCTGACTTTGACGTCTCTCACGACTCCTTTCTCGTCAGGACATGCACTTATCACTCTGCCTAATTTGAACTGACCTCTTAAGGCATTCTGATCCGCAAGCCACACAACATCTCCTACTGCAACATTCCTCTCCTTCGTGTGCCATTTGCTTCTAACAAAGAGGTTCGGGCCTGCCAATTGACACCACTTCTTCCAAAACTTATTTACCTCTGACTGGATCACTCGCAGCCTTCTGTAGGGGTAACCTTCAAACTGGAAGTCTCCTGGGTCTCCTCTCAAGCTCGACCGCCCCAGCAGGAGGGAATTTGGAGTGATATACTCCACACAATCCTCTTGGCTTTGTGCTCTCGCATCTAGGCCTCTCATTGGCCAGATTGGCTGCCATATACACAAACGTCTGGAATTCTCCCCATGTGAAGACTCCATTGCCCCCTACGTTCTGGAGTGCTCTCCTTACAGTTCGCACTGCCGCCTCAGCTGCTCCATTTCTATGAGGCGAGTCGGCAGGATGGATCTTCCAGGTCCACTTCGTGCCATGCTTGGCTGCCTTTTCCTCCAACCCTGATCTTTCCAGGTGCTCCAGGAACCGATACAGGTCTTCAAGGGCAGGTTTGGCCCCGACAAAGTTGGTGCCTGGGTCAGACCATACCTTGCTGGGGTGTCCCCTCAGCGACGTAAATCTCTGATAGGCCAGCAGAAATCCTTCTGCAGACATATCACTGACAATATCAGCATGAATGGCTCTGGATGCCATGCAACTGAACACAACACCCCACACTTTCAGCCTCGCTCTCTTCTTCACCTCATCTTTCACTTCATATGGCCCAAATAGATCCACAGCAGTGAACTGAAATGGAGCTGCTGGTGTGGTCCGCTCAGGCGGTAAGTCACTCATTATTTGTTGGCATCTCTTTCCTCTTGCTTTTCTGCAGATGACACAACTGTCCACTACTTTTTTGGCTATCCTTCTTCCCTTCACCACCCAGGCTTTTCTTCTCATCCTCAACAGAGTTCCTGCTATACCCTCATGATTGACATTGTGTGCTTCTTGTGCAAGCAGTGTAGAAATCCATGCGTCTTGAGGCAGAATGGGCACTAAAGACTTATCTTCTCTGAAGGCCTGGATTCTGCCGCCGCAGAGAAGGAGTCCATCTTTGCGCTTAACCACCACTAGCCGGTTGAGTGTAGTGTCAGGGAATGTTATGCCTTCTTGAGCTGCGAAGGAGAGAGTTCTGAAGGCATACTCACAGTTTTCAACACTGAGAGCAAGAACTTTACATTCTCCTTTTGAGGGTGATGCCTCCCACTTTGATTTCTTTTGGGTCTGATATTTCAGGCCTAGCCAAGCAATGACATTCGCCAGTCTGGACAAGCAGCTAAATCTCTTCACATCCAAAAGATTTTTGACAGCTGAACCGGTAAGTGTCTTCCTAATTGCAACTTCACCCTGTCTTATTTCTGGATCAATTTCTGATGCATCAGGGCAGCCAGTCAGGTGAGTAGGTTCAGCACCATTCTTTTCAACAGAGTCTTCAGCTTTAGTGTGCTCCTGGGAGGTGAACCCGTGGCATCTCTTCACTTGACCTCTTGTCATTACTGCTGAAAAGGCCTTCCTCTGTAGCTTACTAATGCTGTCCCTTGCATCAGCTACCACTTCCCTAGCTGACTTTATTGGCCATTCTTCTAATGGCTTCCTCAAAAACTCTGGTCTCTTGCAGATCCTTCAGAGAAGCTCCCCTTGTAATGGTGACTTCCCTGGGATCCACCACCAGTCTTCAACTGAGACAGACTTTTGGATTTCTCCTATCCTGTTGGCAAAGAACGTCTGGTAGCCATAGCTGTCTCGCTGAATTGCTCCCAATACAGTCTGGCTGTCAACTAGATGAAACCAGCGCTCTATCTCCATCCGGCCATGCCTCTCCACGTACTTTCTCAGTCTGGCTGCAAACACAGCGCCACAGACCTCAGCTTTTACAGCATCTCCTTTCTGGTCCAGTGGCGTCAGCTTGGCCTTAGATTCCAGCAACCTGATATCTGTACCTTTATCCGTTTCCCATCTAAGGTACAGAACAGCTCCATAGGACTTGTCACTGCCGTCTGAGAAGGTAAAAGCCCATGGTTTCCCTTTCCAGCCTAGTGGTGTAAGGCTTCTCTGAAACTTTACTTGTCCCAGCTGTGCATACTCTTCAAACAGCTTGATGGCCTCCTCCCTAAGGCCCTCAGAAAGTGGCTTGTCCCAGGTGTTTTGGGCCAGATTTCCACTCCCTGTTTCCTGGAACGCTTTCCTAACGAGGATGGCACCTTTCTGCTTTAGAGGCGTTACCAGTCCAATTGGGTCATAGAGCCCAGCAACCTGACTCAGCAGTAGTCTTCTGGTAAGAGGATCAGACGTTTTTGATCTCACCTCCTCCACGGACAGGTCTTGGCCCGTTCTCATCTTCCCTCTCCTTCTGGAGAAGTTGATTGATGCCATCATGTAGAGTTTGTCTTCCTCTGCTAGATACCCGATGCCTAATGCCTTGTTGTCCTCATCTCTCATCTGATTCGGCAGGACAAGCGTTTTGTGCGTCTCAGAGAGTGTCCTTGTTGTGAGGTCTATTACTCCATTTTCCTGCCTCCCACTTTGCGCAGACTGGACCCATGGCTTCAGAGAAAAACCACCTGCTTGGAGAATTTCCTCAATCTCCTTGGTCACTTCACTAAGTCTGTTTGCATCATTGTGGGATGTGAGGACATCATCCACATAGCTGTCTTCCTCCAGCACCCTTCGCGCCTCCTCCAGGTGAGAAAACTTGGTGAGCCTTGCTGTTTCACGCATAGCCAGCTGTGCTATGCATCCAGCAGGCCTGTCCCCTATATTCACCCTTGTGATGGCATACTCCCCTATCTCTTCATCCTGCCGGTCCCTCCAAAGTAATCTGTGCAGATGCATCTCGCGTTCCTCCAGCCACATTGAGTTATACATCTTCCTGATGTCTCCTAAGGCTGCATGCACTCCTTTCCTAAACCTTAGCAGGACGGCTCTGATGGGGTTCAAAACATCTGGCCCTTTGAGCAGCAGGTCGTTCATGCTCACTTCCTTGAACTTTTGACTGCTGTTCCATACAAGGCGCACTGGAGTAGTGACTGAGTGGGGATTTGGTGCTACTAGATGACTCACGTTCCAAACTGGTCCTCTCCAGTCCTCAATCATCTTGTTTGTGAGTCTCTTTGCAGCTCCACGGTCGACCATCTCGTGGACTTGAGCAGTGTAAGCAGCAAGCCACTCTGGTTCCTTCCTGAGCCTTCTCTCAGTTCTTAAGAAGGTGGCCTCAACTCCACTTCGGTTATTGGGAAGGCAAGCAGGGTCCATTATCCAAGGATACCTTGCATCCCAGTGTGGAGACTTGCTGTGTTCATCCTCTATGATGTACGTAAGGCCATCTTTTATTATTTCAAGTTCCTTCTGCTCTGTTAAGGTCATCACCTTTCCTCCAGGCTGACAATTCCCACAACGACATCCACCACATTTCGGCTCGCAGGCTGCACCGATACTGTCCCATTTCCACCATTCAAGGAAGTCACGGTGAGTTGCGGCTGTATGCCTAGATTCAACGATGGTGTTTTGAATGTGAAGTGTCTTCGTCATGAAGGGGACCTCAGCAGGGATCTCCTCATATTTGATGGCAGCTGTTCTCATAGAACGAGGAAAGTGCGTCTTTGACTCATGTGCCGCCATGTTCACTTGCTCAAACAGATCAGGGTGTACTCCGCCCACTGTCTTTCCGAGAGGACTCTCCCACAAGACAAGATCTCCCACAACTTTCACCCTTTGTGGGGCAAGTCTCCCTTCTCTGTGACTTATGAGCAACTCAATCTCCTCAGGCCTCCTTAGCTCCTCAAGTTCAACTTCTGGGAAGAATCTCCTCAGCTCTTCAGGCCTAACAACCTGGTGAACTTTGGCGATCTCCTTCAGCCCATAACAGATTAGTTCATGGGCCCTCTCAGTTCCCTTGGAGGTTTTGATTCGAACTCTGAGGAGGTATTCCACCAACTCCATGCAGAACAAGTGTGATCTTCTCACTCCTAAGATTCAACCTGTTGGCTGCTTTATGAGTTATATAATTGGTGTCCGAAGCCAGATCCACAAGGGCTCCGATTTTCTGACCTGCATTGGCGGTCACTTCCATCAACATCATAATGACAGGGAGTTCTCTCGATCCACTTTCTTTGAGGAGGCTCACCTGGCACTTGGCAGGACAGCTAACCTTCAACGAGTTATTGGTGAAGGCCTTCCTGCATCTATCAGCTAACTCTGGGGTAAGTTCACACAAGAATTTCTTCTGTTCCTCAGTTAAGCTCTTTTTGTCTCTGTCCTCTGTCTGAGGTCTCTCAAGTTCACGCCTCTTGTTGTTTCCTCTTGGACAGAGAAAGAAGTGGTGATTTGAGGAGCCTCTCTTCTTGCAGTCTGCATTTCTGCACAGATAGGTGTCTCTGCAGTCATCATCAGCCTTATGGCATCCCAAGCACTCCCTGCATGCACCAGTCCTTTTCACAGCAGCTTCCTTTTCTGATAGCTTCAGACCCTTGAACTTCTTGCAGAAGAAAATCCTGTCCTTATGTTTCTCATCTCCACAGATAATGCACCCATCCTCAGAATCCTCTTTCTTTGTGGCTTTGGTCGAGGCATATTTCTTGTTGAACTTCCTTTCTGCTTTGTCGGTCTTCTCTGGCTTGTCTGTGATTCGTAGGTGATCTAGCCTCTCGAAGATCTCCTCCTGCTTCTTCAGAAAAGCTAGGAGCATGTCAAAGTTGTTGTCTTGAGTGACACCATTGCTAGGATCCACCATGAACATCAGCCAATCCTTCTTCACAAACTCTGGAAGCTTGCTCTCTAAAGACTTCACCACCAGTGGGTTTTTGATGGCGCCGGTACTTCCTAGATCTGTGAGATCAGCAAGTGCTTTCTCTATGGTCTGGATAAGGTCTACTACTTTTCTAGGTTGATTTACTTTAACAGGTAAAATCTTCTCAAGCTCTTCAACGATTTCTAGAGCGATGGCATATTTATTACCATACCTATTTGCTAGCTCTCTGAAAACATCATCTGCTGTGCTGTAGGTTGACAGGCGTAGATCTTTCACAATCTTTTCTTCTACACTATCAAGAAGCTGAATCTTTTTGACCTCTGGCGAACCGGTTGGCTCTCCCTGCTTCTGAAGGCTTTCCCAGTCTGACTTCCAGCGGTGGAAGTCTCTTTTATAGCCACTAAACGTGGGCAGTTTGGTTGGCTTAATTTTCACTACTGGTATTCTTGGCCCAGTTGGTTCCTGATTCACGTCTGCACCTTGCTTCTCTACAGCAATCCTTCGTGCTCTGGCAAAGTCAGCTTTCTTCATGTCAAGCTCATTGTAAGCCACTCTCAGGTCCTTGCTTCGCTTACGAAAGTCACTTTCCTCTGCACTAGATATCCATGAGTCCCAGGCTGCGAATGCGCTAGATGTTTCTTTTATCAACTTTTCCAGTACAGTACGGTAGACTTCAAATCCTTCACAGTTACTGCTTTCCACAGGTATTCCATACGCATGCCTACTGGCTTTTTCTGCTTCTTCAAAAGCAGCCTCTAGCATTTCTGATCCATATCTGCTTCAGAGGCTTGTTTGAACAATCTGCTTCACATCATTGAACTTTTGCTCACATTCACTGGCATAGTCCTTTAGGCTTGCATCCTGCTCCATACTAAGCTCAGCATCTTCACCTTCTTTATTGCTTACAAGCTCTTCTTCTAACCCAGTCCTGTAATCATCATTGGCCTCAATGACTTTCCTTGAATCGGCAGAGAGCTTCATAAATTCTTGTCTGAGTTCTAACTCAGTTAAATCACCTGCTTTTCGACAGAGATAGTTAGCTTGCTTTGTAAAGGAGATCTTTGCAACTGTTCTGTCTTTCTTTAGCTGCTCAAGTGTTTTGCCGAGAGCTTCAACTGCCATCTTGATTTTAACAATTCCTTTCTCTTCAACTCTTGAATTATTGAATCAGATGAACTGATTGGATTCCTGGTGCCTCTTGAATAACCTTGTTGTTCAGCAACTCTTCTTTGCATCCGCTCTCTGGACTCACTGAAGCCGTTAATCTTCTAGCCTTCCTTGGTTATCAAGCAGCACTGCGGTGGGTTTCAGGTGGCACAACGTCAGTCTTCAGCTGTACTGCAGCGTTGCTTCTTCAACTGTGCCGGTGGTTTTCAACTGTCAAGTTCTCAGGGGATTTTCTACTTTACTTCTGCCCAAACTTGAAAAAGGCCTTGGCCATCAACAGGGTTACATCAGTTGGAATCAACTCAGACAGCTTCTTCTTTAATCTTTCTTCTTTGTTTTATTTATTTAGCTTCTCATGTTCAATTATGACTTGTTATTGGTTCGATTTTTAAATCAGTTTACATCAGATTGTGTCAGACTATGTCAGATTACGTCAGACTACATCAGATAACGTCAGGTTGAAAACCTTTGCAAGAAAAAACAAAACACAAAATACAGCAATTACTAAAAACTGCCCGAGCACAAGGCAGTTAGAAATTAGCTATGTTAACTTTAGCACTCTTATCAACAAAATTTGCATTTAACATTAAACAACTGAAATATATTAACATCAAAACCATCATCCTACCAGTAGCATCCCTGGAAATGCCCAGCAAGTAAAGTATTTCCCCACTTCACCCTTTATCTTCAATAACAATTCACATGTGCTTCTCAGCTAAACTTCACAGCTTCTTACTACATGTGCTTGAAGATAGCTCTGCACTTCCTGCTTTCTGGCATGAGAACTGTAAAGTCTCCACTTCCCTTTTCAAAATAAAAGTCTCTTTTTTTCTTTCTCAAAACAAAAGCCCCTTTCCATTTGCGATCCAACAGCACACTATGCAACACTATCTGACTCCCTCCAGTGCAGGTCATCATCAGAGTAAGGTAGAGACCAGTCTTTTGAATTGTATTGTGCAGTGAGGGTCCATGCGATGTAATGTATGCCGAAATATTAAAGCATAGACATATAAGACATATTTTGTGTCCCCCCCCCCCCAAAAAAAAAAAAACAAATATATAAGTAGATCACTTTGACATGGTAATTTTTAAAGTAGCTCTTGAGCAAAAAAATAGTGGGCACCCCTGGTCTAAACAAAGGTTCAGAATTCACTTGTCTTCCGTGGTCGGGAGTTGTGGCCTTTCAGCATCACACTATACTGGCCATTTGTTTCGTATTGGAGCTGCCACGGCAGCAGCCGCATTAGGCTTACCTGCCACCTCCATCAAGTCACTCGGGAGATGGTCCTCGTCTGGTTATGAATTATACATAAGACCTCAGGATCGAGTCATTCTGGACGCTCAAGTAGGGCTGTCAAGAATCTAAGGTAAGCTTCCTTGCAAAGGTCTGGTGGTGGTTCAAAGGCCCAGCTAAAGCCTTATCTCGATTGTCCCAAGCCATTCTGATTTCAGTCACTTTGCACCGCCGGCACTTAGGCACAGAGTTAAGTAGCATATTCATACATAATAGCAGAGGTGGAAAAAGTACTAAAATATTGTACTCAAGTAAAAGTACCAATACTTTGATGAAATATTACTCAAGTACAAGTTAAATTACCCATCTGAAAATGTACTCAAGTAAAAGTAAAAAGTAGTTCATTTAAAAGTTACTTTTTTGGGGGGGGGCGAAAAAAACAAAAAAATCGGTTTTACCCAGCTCTAGTGGCTGCAGCCAGCAGCTAAAGTAGCCAGGCAGCTACCGCGCTACATTCTGGGGGCATGTTCGTGAGCCCCCATGTTCATGCCCCCCAGAGTGTAGCGCTGCAGCTGCCTGGCTACCTTAGCTGCTAGCTGCTGAAACGGAGATCTACAGTATGTGAAAAATCGCCTTTAAGTTTGTAAAATTCTCCTTTAAGTTTGAGCAGCAGTTGATTTTCAAAATTAGTTGTGCTCATCCTTGCTCACTTTGCAGTGAACAGTAATCCAGCACAACTGAAAAGCTGCTCACAGGCATCTGAGGCAGGCAGGCCCAGGTTGAGTTTCAGAGAGAAACTCTATTTGTAAAAGGAGTTCAGCAGATCCAAGGGCCTTGGACTGTGGGAAAAGTGGGACTGATTACAGGGCCCCAATGGAGGAGAGGGCCCTTGAAAAGTCTGGAGTATATCTTATTTTACCTGGATATTTTAATTTCCCAATTAAATGTCAAAATGAATGTCAGACAGGGGTATCAAACATCAGGCCCGCCAGCAGGTTGCATACCCCAGATGTTTTTGGTAGGAAGGGAAAATTAGAAAAAAAAAGATATTCACATCCAGTTGTCTTCAACAATGTGTTATAAGCAATATTTCTATGATATGACAAATTGATTAAACCTAGCACTACAAACCATCCTCAGCAAGGATTAGCAGAAAAACTAACATGGAAGTAGGGCATTTCAAGAGAGAAAGAGCAGAAAAATTATAATGACCATGACAATGACAGCCCCCTATGAGGTTTCATTTCAACAAATCCGGCCCGCTACCTAATATGAGTTTGACAAGGTCTAAGGTCACTCTCACTCTCCCTTGCTAAAGCGCAAAATGGTTTGGTCCGCCTGCACAACGACTGATAAGGTATCTCATTTTGTTTACGTAGTTGAGCATCGCTAGTAGTGGACAGCTAATTGTTGTGCTGCTGGTACAATGTCTTTCTCCAAGAATACCAAGTCGGATTACCAAAAAACAAAGGCAAAAACGAGAAAAAGAAAGATGAAAATGAGGGGAAACAGATGCTAATAAACTTCTTTCCAAAGAAAGGTGAGCACACACGTTAAAACACGAAATCCCATGGTGTTAAACTGCTTGAATATCTCCGCAATAGAACTGAGGCAACCCATTGAAAGAGCGGAAAATACACTTTCCTCGGTTACACAGGTAATTACTCAGTAACATGGGATGGGATTTGTGATGTAGTGAAGTACAATACTTCACTCAAAACGTAATCAAGTAAAAATAAAAGTACTAATTTGAAAAACTACTTAAAAAATACAAAATACACAAAAAAACTAAACAGTAAAATGAGTAAATGTATTTCGTTACTTTCCACCTCTGCATAATAGTCACATACGCACTGCCGCCCCTGGTCTGCTTCTGCAAGCTCAAACCACGGCACGTTTAGTCACAACATTTCATGCCTATCCATTTCACTTCTTAGTAAGCACAACACTTCTCAATCGACTTCGACATATAGGCTCATCATTGACGACTCGGCAGTCGTCTCGAATCGCATCGTTCGCATCGTTCGTCAAATCAGCACAAATCTCAGGGTGCTTGCACCACATTCTTGCATAGCAAGAACTGAGCTTATGCAAGCACCTGCACTTCGAATCGATCTCTGCATTACCAATGCTGGTTTTGCTCATCTTTACACTCGAGAGAGCACTCATCTCCATGAGCTGTTCTTATTCCTCGATCCCTATTCTAAAGAACGTATTACCCATGGTCAATGTCTAATATTCATGTTTTTTCACGACTATGCTTGATTCTAGGAAGCTGCGCAGCTGTAACGTCTTCCGACGGGTAGGACTACATCTCATCCTACACTTTGGGGGTAGGCTCCGCCCCTGCCGTATCCATCCGGCAGGATCTGTGAGGGTCTCAACGCTCCGAGCCCTGGACCGAGGACAGGGCCTACGCCAAAGACTCTTTTTCATTATACTTATGCTGTATCAGTAATCCGCTAAGGAGAATCAATGTTAACTTTCTTCAAAATTCAGTTAAGTATAGTAATCCTTATTCTTGCTTCCCGAGTCTTCCTGATAGAATTACTTTTGACCAAAAAAAAGAGTTTATTTTGTCTACGACAGTGAATAGTGCATTGTAACATGGTTTCGTAATGAATAATATGTATTTCGTCACACAAAAGTCATTCTGTCCACGAAATAAGGCATGTTATATTTGGCGCCCCATAGTAACGGTGGCCGGTGCATCAGGCAGGATTCGAACCGGCGATGCAATTCTTAATGTGCTAAAGCACGGCGCTGTCTTTTCGACGTGTGCCACAGAGGCGCTGCTTAACGCAGTGCTCTGTATTATATACATGATTAGAGTCTCATGGCGCTGCTGGCTATTGCGTGTAGGTCAAAGTCCTACAAAGTCCTACGCACGGCAGCGTCCTACTTTTTTGTAAAATTGATTTTTATTATTGATATCAATGATAAATATGAATGCCCTCAGTAAAAAAGCACAACAAACAGAAAGCGAACAGTTACAAACAGTCACGCACTTGGCTTCATAAGAGATCGCGGGTGCCCACCCTCACGCACGCACGGACTCGCGATTGCGCTGACTACCGGACAGCGGTAAAATAAACAGGAGACAAGGCAACAGCTGCATCATGCCGGATTCAAACCGGCGATGCTGGCACAATTCTTCATGTGCTTCGCACAGCGACGTCCTCTCCATTCTGCTACAGAAGCGCTGCTTAACCTAGTGCTCGGTGTTATAAACATTATTAGAGTCTCGTGAGTGATGCTGTCTATTGCGTGTAGGTCAAAGGTCCTCCCTTTCGTAAAATTGATTTTTATTTCTCTGGCTGTTGCAATTGATATCAATGATTAATGTAGCTGCTCCCAAACTTATTCTTCTGGTCAGATTAAAACGTACGCTTCAACTGATGTTTGCCGTTTCTTTTATTGCATTTCTTCACAACTTAAGCTCATTCAATCACCGTCAAACACAGTGAAAAACTGAAATAAAGTACATAATACATTCTCACATGAGCATATTGTACATAAGCATGTTCTTAAGAGTCCATGAGTAAACATTCATCTTGCTCATGTATTAAACTAGTATTAATGGCCTTAGAAAACATTGCACTATTATATTACAATACACACATGAAACAACATCACAAACAAACATACCGTGTGCGCCTTCTGACCAGAAATTTAGGAGTTGCTGTCTCGATAAACTGTTCACCCTTTCACTCTTTCTCTAGCACACCTAACTCCGTGTGCAGCGTACTGTAACACCAAAAGGACTTCATGCTCATTTTGCACTGCTATTAGTTAGGCTGATCACATGACCACAGTAACTTGAATGAAATGCAGCTAACTAGTTTGACCTGTAGGTGCCACTATTTTGCAACTCTTGTAAACAAAACTCACATAGACAAATTATTATTAATATTTACATTACATTATTGTAAAAACAAATAACAACAAATACATATTTTAAAGGCTTAAAGAAAGAAAAAGACCTGTGTTCTCAGCGACAAACGTTTGAACTAGCCAACTAGCTCCGCTGGTGGGAAACGCATGGGACTCATAGTGCTGCCGCTGTCCTATTGCGTGCAGAGGGAATTTGAAAGACAACTGATTATCCCGCCCCTCGGACTGAGCACTGCGAACGGGGAGTACCCAGACCCTACATTTTAATGTGGGTCTGGCTCGTCAGGCTATTAATCATGTAATTTTCCTAAACATTTAGCCACTAATTTTCGACTTGAATTTTTGAACAGGTTGAAAGTTTAATATTTCACTGTTTTAATATTTTAGGATACAAGTCTATGAATTCTGCTCAACTAGCATCACTAATTTTTTAACTGGACGCTCAAGTAAAGAAGGTTGCATTAAGCGCTCACCTTTCTTTTCTAAATTACTTTGTCCTATTTAAATTTTGACCTTCCGCACAAGACCATCACTATCTGCCCTTGCCTTGTCATCCTTGACAATAACGACATCCCCAACTTGCACATTTCTTCTGGGCACATGCCACTGTTGTCTGAGGCTAATGCTGACGCTAATGCTGCGCCACCTAGTCCAGAATTGTTCCGAGAGGTACTGCACTCTACGCCACCTTTTCTTGGCATACAAATCTTCTTGGACAAAGTTGCCTGGAGGCGGGAGAGGCACAATGGACTTCATCGTGAGCAAATGGTTAGGTGTCAAAGGTTCAACACTTTTAGATCATTGATTGAGTTTGTTGTGAGAGGATGACTGTTAACAATTGACAGAGCTTCATAAAAGAAGCTCTTGCTCTTGGGTGCTCCTTGTTGGTGCCCCCCCCAATCCCAATCCTCCCCCACCTTTCTTATGCAGCCCTTGCCACTTAATCTACTAAACCCCTCTTCTACTGCACCCCCATAAATGCACAAATAGGCTGACACCAGACATAATTTCACTGCATTTCTTACTTCCAGTAACTATATGCATGTGACAATAAACTTCCTTCTATCCTTGTAAAAGAATGTCCTCAAAGAGGTGTCATCCAGTCTCCCTTTAGCCTGTAACAGAACAGTTCTATCAGGAAGACTCGGGAAGCAAGAATAAGGAATACTATATTTAATTGAATGATGCAGAAAGTTTAAATAGATACTCCTTAGCGGATTATTGATATATACAAGACAGTATTAGTATAATAAAGAGTCTTTGGCGTAGGCCCCGTCCTCGGTCCAGGGCTTGGAGCGTTGAGACCCTCACAGATCCTGCCGGATGGATACGGCAGGGGCGGAGCCTACCCCCCGGACAGTAGGACAGGGACCAAACTGGTGGTGGTTGGGGAAGGAGGGAGGAAAATCGAAAGTCGGCACCTGAGAACAGCAAACAGGTATGTGAGTGAAGGTGTTTTAAAGCGTGTGTAAACCGCTGATTGGCTAGGAGGAATGAATGAATGAGTGACGTGGCATTGAGTCTTCCTGACAGAACTAAACGCTGGCGCTTCCATTTCTATCAGGAAGACTCGGGAAGCAAGAATAAGGAATACTATATTTAATTGAATGATGCAGAAAGTTTAAATAGATACTCCTTAGCGGATTATTGATATATACAAGACAGTATTAGTATAATAAAGAGTCTTTGGCGTAGGCCCCGTCCTCGGTCCAGGGCTTGGAGCGTTGAGACCCTCACAGATCCTGCCGGATGGATACGGCAGGGGCGGAGCCTACCCCCAAAGTGTAGGATGCGATGTAGACCTACCCGTCGGAAGAAGTTACGCTGAGCAGCTTCCTAGAATTAAGCATAGTCGTAAAAAAAAACATGAATATTAGACATTGACCATGGGTAATACGTTCTTTAGAATAGGGATCGAGGAATAAGAACAGCTCATGGAGATGAGTGCTCTCTCGAGTGTAAGATGAGCATAACCAGCATTGGAAATGCAGAGATCGATTCGAATTGCGGGAGCTTGCATAAGCTCGGAGCTTGCATAAGCTCAGTTCTTGCGATGCAAGAATGTGGTGCAAATGTGGTGCACGCACCAGTGGATTGTGCTGATTCGACGAACGATGCGAACGATGCGATTCGAGACGACTGCCGAGTCGTCAATGATGAGCCTATATGTCGAAGTCGATTGAGAAGTGTTGTGCTTACTAAGAAGTGACAAGGAAAGCATGAAATGTTGTGACTAAACGTGCCATGGTTTGAGCTTGCAGAAGCTGACCAGGGGCGGCGGTGCGTATGTGACTATTATGTATGAATATAACTCCGTGCCTAAGTGCCGGCGGTGCGAAGTGACTGAATTCAGTATGGATTGAGACAAACGAGAAAAGGCTTTAGCTGGGCCTTTGAACCACCACCAGACCTTTGCAATGAAGCTTACCTTAGATTTTTGACAGCGCCACTTGAGCGTCCAGAATGACTCGATCCTGAGGTCTTATGTATAATTCATAAGCAGACGAGGACCATCTCCCGAGTGACTTGATGGAGGTAGCAGGTAAACCTAATGAGGCTGCTGCCGTGGCAGCTCCGATACGAAACGAATGGCCAGTATAGCGTGATGTTGAAAGACCACAACTCCCGACCACAGCAGACAAGTGAATTCTGGACCATTGTTTAGACATTGGCAAGCCAGCAGGTAGAATAAATAGGGGTGCATTAGAAGAAGTGTGAGGGCGAAGTTTAAGATAGTCGATCATAGAGGAATAAGGACAGAAGGAGTTATGAACTTTAGAAATTCTAATAGTAATACCAGATCCTGAAGTATCAGTTTTAGAATGTTTCAGAAATACACTAAAGTAGTGAGAAGAAAAGTGGACAGCGGAAAAAGCCAGGTCTTGAGACGGGTTAAAAACCTGACTATTGGAACAAAATTCCCCTGAGCGCATAAAGCCATAGAAAGCCATGAGAAACACCGCTTCGAGAAGTGCATTAATATAGGGGGTGAAAAGTGAGCCCTCGCGAAGTTTGGACACCAACAGACGCAGAATGTGAGGAGTGATTGGCAAGCGTTTGTCGGTGACAGTGGGGGCAGATCTAGCCAGGCCTTTAAGAAGCCAGCGAATGGACGGCACAGTAAACAGACTAGAAAAATTTGGATCATGAAATTTAGCGAAGAACTGGACGCCTGCCAACATTCTTCTAATTGAAGAGATTTTGAGATGAGACTCGAAACTGTAAACGATAAAAGCACATACAGTAGAAACCATTACGGGAAATAAGGGTAAATGTAGAGAAACGCAAAATAATGAAAACCAAGACCAAGCCGATTTATAGGCTTTGAGTGTATTTGGGGCTACGCCCAAAGCCATGTACGACCTAGCTGAATTTAAGAGCGAATTCAGATCTTGATTCAGTCCAGAATTACTTCTGCTAACTGCGGGCATGGTGTCGGGTCCGGGCTGGCTGATGTGCATAGCTGCTTGAACTCCTGAAAACAAAAACGAGACAGTGCGTCAGCGAGAACATTGCAATGGCCGGGAATGTGTTCAGCGCTAATGATGAAATTATGTAACACTGATTGCCAAGTTAAGCGTCTAAGTAACGACATGATTATGGAAGAAGATCTCCCTTTATTGATCATGCCGACGACTGTCGCATTGTCGCAGAATAGAGTTATGCGTTTACGAGACCAATCGCTTCCCCATAGAACGCTTGCAACCACCACAGGATAAATTTCATGAAGAGCGGATGAGGCAGATCCGAGGGCAAAGGTAGAGAAATCAGCTGGCCATTTCTCTGCAAACCATTGCCCTCGGAAGACCCCCCCAAAACCTACTGAAGGAGCGGCGTCCGTGAATATCTCGAGGGAGTCGGAAGACTCAGGGACGTCGTTGTAGAAAAACGAAATGCCATTCCATTTGCCAAGGAGCTGGGACCAGAACGCGATATCAGACCTGCTTCCTTCATCGACCAGAACTAAATCGCTCAACTTCTCGACAGAGTGAGCGAGAGATAGGAGGCGAGAGATAAAGGAGCGGCCCTGAGGAATTATCCTCATAGCGAAATTGAGGTGGCCGAGTAGCGAGAGAAGTTCACGTTTTGAAACCGTTCTAGACGAGACGAAAGACGCAGTAATGGCCCTAATTCTGATAAGTTTCTCTTCTGGAAGAGAAGCTTGCATTTTAACATAATGCAATGCATAATGCATAAGTCCAACATAATGCCTAGAAATTCGAGACGCGTAAGAGGACCCATCGTTTTCTCCTCAGAGAGAGGGACGCCTACAGCACTAAATACTCGCTTAAGCGTGTCTAAGACGGAATTCTCGGAGGACGGAAAGTCAACGAGCAGAAAATCGTCGAGAAGATGCAAAACGAAAGGTAATTTACAGACGTTGAGCAGAATCCAACACAGCGCTTCAGAAAGACAGTTGAAGATGTGAGGACTACTCCTACAGCCAAATGTCAGCTTGACCGCAAAATAGAATTTGGACTCCCACTTAACTCCAAAAAGCGGCCAATCGGAGGGATGGATAGGCATAATTTTAAAAGCATTCGTGATGTCGGCTTTTGAAAGCCATGCGCCCTGGCCTGCTACCTTAATCAAATGAATGGCATTGTCGACAGAAGCATAGTACAGGGAAAAGGGGTGAAGGGGGATGCTTTCGTTGATGCTGGCTACCAGGTCAGAGTGGGGGGAAGACATGTCAAAAATGAGGCGCTTTTTCCCTGAGTATTTGCGAGTCGCAACTCCTAAGGAATTGACTCTGAAGGGAGAGAAAGGAGGAGAAGAGAAAGGTCCGACCACATAGCCTTTATTTACTTCTTTAGCCAACAGGCTCGACACAATGAGTGGTTCAGACAGAGCAGATTGCAAATTCTTGGCTACAAATGAAACCCTCAAGGGGGAGAGAACACCAACCCGAAACCCTTGTGATAGCCCTGTCAGTAGGTAATTAACAAAAGAGGAATCGGGGTGAGAAGACAGAAAGAGAGAGAGGGCTGGAACATTGATTGGAGTGGAGGGGTGCCTGCTTAAAATTGTTTTGACGTTGTCTCGGCTTTCCCTCTCGAAGGAGGCCTCAGGCGCCGGGGGCAGACAGATTTTGGGTGTGGATCTTTGCAAAAACTACAAATATGTAGAAAACGGCAGTTAGGGAAGGTACAGACAGATTCGTTAAAATTGTTACACACAGTTACACCATTAAAGTGAACAAAAGGGCGCCCCTTTCGATCACGAGTGCCGCTTACGGGATCCGCCTGAACAGCCGATGGCACGTTCCTGCTGACAGTTTTGGGGCAAACAGAGGCTGCATGACCGTGCGAGCTGCATATGGTGCACGAGAGCACTCGGTGTCCACCGAAGTGTCGGACCAAAAGCTCCGTGTCAGTGACTGACCAATCCAGTCTGGTGTTATGTAGCGCGATAAACGCTGCAGATTTGGCGGAAAAAGCTAGGTGGTATTCGTAGAAAAGTGTTCCACCATAGCGTTGGCTAAAATCTGCCATCATAGCTAAATAAAGGTCCAGCTCATCCCTCCGCTCGGGGTAACTATGGCAAATAGTGTCTCTATAGACGCTGAACGCTATGACAAACTCCCCGAAAGACAGATTGCGAAGCAGTCTAGGGTCTGACGTTTTCAGTAAAACGGAGACGTCCCCGCAGTCTATAAACTGACGGTCGATGGCAGGTGATGGCAGTAAAAGTGAAGCAAGATTTACGTCCTTACCTTGCAGTATATGGGACCTCAGTAAAGGGGAGAGAGCCGCTGCGGCGGGAGAAACAAACCTCCTACCCGGAATTTGCGCTGGGAGTGCTGTAGCGAGGTTGAAGCTGTGCGTGCCTGCTACAGCGGAGGCTTCTGAGCGCGGTACGGCCGTGGAATGAGCGGGAGGGAGAACATCCGCTGGCTGGGAGGAGGAAGTGGAGGGGAGCAGCGTAGAGGGCAACGCTGAGAAGGTGGGAGATGTAGTTGAAGAAGTCGATGGCCTGGATGTCGAAGGGAGGTTTGGATTCTCAAAGGCTTTCATTCGCGCTTCTAAGCCCTTGACTGATTTTGTGAGATACTGAATAGCTTGGACGACTGATTGATCATCCGCTGGAGATGAATGATGTTGGGAGGTTGAAGGCTGAGGTTGTGCTGAAGCTTTGCTCGCCCTTTTTGCTGGTCGAGGTGGAGGAGACTTGGCGGGACGCTTCCTGCTCGCCTTCTTCGGCTGAGCTGGGACCTCGGGCTCCGGGGGCGCAGGATCCTCCGGGGCAAAAGCGGAGGGATCACCCAAGGAGTTAAAAGCCAGAGTGAGCAGGTCTTCTCTCCGAATATCACTATGGACGGGGATCCCTTGATCTTCTAAAAGTCCCAGGATATGATCGGAGGGATAGCTAGACCAGGGAGAGTCCCGTACGAGGACGCGAGCGCTTCGGTGGACTGAAGGAGAACCAGACGGTGGAATAATGTCATCATCCGAGTCAGAGAGTTGAAACTCGAGAGGATCAAACGAAGACATTGTGAGCTGTGACACAGAAGGCAACTAACGAAATCGAAAGTCGGCACCTGAGAACAGCAAACAGGTATGTGAGTGAAGGTGTTTTAAAGCGTGTGTAAACCGCTGATTGGCTAGGAGGAATGAATGAATGAGTGACGTGGCATTGAGTCTTCCTGACAGAACTAAACGCTGGCGCTTCCATAACTCATCACGCTCCTAACTGTCCGTATTTGGCGTTCCCAAATGCCTCCCATGTGGCTTGTTTCTGGAACATTCATCAGGAAGTCACATTGCTTTCTTACAAGGTAAGTAGAAATCCTTTCTTTGTCAAGTTCCATTAGACCTCTCTCCAACTCATTCTTTGCTCCAAGGAAATTGGTACCTTGGTCATCTCAAAGCATGCAAAAATGCATCTGTTGTGAGATCCTCCAACATTTCTAAGTGGATGGCCCTGCAGCTTAGACATGTGAACAACAGACCATACCGCTTGTATTCTTTTCGACCTTGTTTTGTGGCCGAAAGAGTCAATTCCGGTGTACAAGAATGGAGGAGATGGATCTACTCGGTCAACAGGTAAGTCTGCCATACGCTGTTCTTCAGTCCGTCCACGCACCTTTCTGCAAGTGACACAACTCTTGATGTGCTTGCACTACCTTGCTGGCACCTATTATCCAATAGCCGCTAGCTCTGAGCTCATTCAAGGTTTGCCCTCGGCCTTGGTGCTGAGTCCTTTTGTGACAGTGGTCAATTATAAGCTGTGTGACAATGCCTTCCTTAGGAAGGATCACTGGATGTTTCAACTCAACTGATGCGGAGGACATTCTCAACCTGCCACCAACCCTGAGCAATCCATTTTCAAAGATAGGGTCAAGTTGATACATCTTGTGAGTTTTTGTGGATTTCTGACTAAACAATTTCAGCTCTTTTTCAAAGGCTTCTCTTTGTACTGCTCTGATGAGCACAAGAGCGGCTTCTCTTCGTTCCTCTACACTAATGGGTCCAGACCTGTCTTTATGCGCCAGTCTCTGAATCCGAGCAATAACGTTAAGGGCTGTATTCCAATCTGCGTGGTCTGCTGGATTCTGGCTTGTTTCGATGTAGAACCACTGACTAGGATCAGTTGTGTCTCTTATTTTCTAGACGCGATTTGCTACAAAAACATGAAAGCGCCGGGCGTCATTCTTGATGTACCCGAGCACCACCTGTGAATCAGTCCAGAAAAACTCCTGATCTATTTTTAGCTCCAACTCTTCTCTAAGGACTTTACTCACAGCAGCAGAGACTGTAGCTGCAGTGAGCTCAAGACGTGGAATGCTGACCACCCTTGTGGGTGCCACTCTGGCCTTACTTACGACTAATGCACAATGCACTTGTTCATCAGCAACAATCCTGATATATGAACATTGCCCATAGCCATTGTTGCTGGCATCTGAAAAATGATGCAGCTCAATTTTTTGTATTGTGCTGAGGTGATCAGGAATGAAGCATCTTGGTATTTGAATTTTCTTAAGATTCTTTCACCATGTTTCCCACTTTGGCTTTAGTTCAAAGGAACAGGTTCATCCCATCCTACACCTCGTTTGCACATCTCTTGCAGAACTCTTTTTCCAGTCAAGATGTAGGGAGAGAGAAATCTTAACTGGTCGTAAACACTAGCTACTGTTGATAGAATTCCTCGCCGGGTGGCTGCCTTTTCATTAAGGACGACATTGAATGAAAACACATCTGTCTCTATTTTCCACTTCACTCCCAGCACACTCGGCATTGGAAGCTCACTATAGTTCAGGTCCACATCTTTCACTCCACTTGCACGTTCACTCTCTGGAATTGCATCCAAGACCTTCCTGTTGTTAGAGACAAATTTGTGTAAGTGCAGCTGTCCCTTACTACAGACTTCTCGTGCTTCATTCACAAGCTGGTTGGCTCTTTGAACTGAATCGACACTGATAAGCCCATCATCCACATAGAATTTTTTCCGAATGAAGACTGCAGCCAATGGGTAATCATTCTCATATTTGCTGGCGAGGTATTTCATGCCATAGTTAGCACATCCAGGCGATGATGCTGCTCCAAATATGTGAACTCGCATCCGGTATTCTTTGGGCTCTCTTGCTGTGTTCCCATTTTCCCACCACAGGAACCTCAAGAAATCCAGATCTTTTGGGGTTACGTGGAAGCGGAGAAACATCTTCTTAACATCGCAATTAATCGCGATCTGATGCTGGCAAAATCTACACAGCACTCCAGAGTATTTGTTAGATCAGGTCCTGTAAGGAGGTGGTCATTCAGAGAGGTGCCTTCACATTTGGCAGAGCAGTCAAATACGACCCTAATCTTCTCAGGCTTCCTAGGATGATACACCCCATGGTGTGGAATGTACCATGTGTTGTCTTCCTTTGGGGTAACATTTGTTTCCTCTGCATCACCATCTCTAAAGACATTGTCCATGAATTTAATCTACTCTTGCTTGTACTTGGGACTCTTTTCCATTTTTCTTTTTAAATGTTTAAATCTGACTGTAGCCAGCTGCTTGTTGTTTGGAAGCTGAGGACGCTCTCTAAATGGTAGAGGCATCTCCAGATATCCCTCTTCATTATTTTGGATTTTCCCATTTAAAAGATGCAGAAATTGAATGTCGTCTTGGGATATTGTCTTTTCTCTAGGATTTGTGTCAAGAAAATCTTTCTCTAATGCTTTGATCACATAGGCAGGTGTGATAGGTGGAAAATACTCTTTCCCTGATATCACTACCTTTGGTTTCAGAGCCCTTGCACAGTCATAGCCAATCAAAAGTCCTACAGGACAATTCAAAAGATCTGGCATCTCTTCAGCTATGCTGATAAGGTGAGTCCACCCTGCTGCTGTTTCACGAGTGGGAATGCTATTCTGGGATGTATTCTTGAGTGTATGCTGGTGGTAGCTCAATGTACGCTTGTAAATTGTACCCTCTCACCTTCAGTCCAACAACTCTGTGACCAGTGTTGCCACAGTTACCTTGAAAAAGTAATCTGATTACTGATTACTCCTTTAAAAAGTAACTTAGTTACTTTACTGATTACTTGATTTTAAAAGTAACTAAGTTAGATTACAAGTTACTTTATTAGTTACTTTCAGCAGCTGCCGACAACACCCCCACCGCCTCAACATAAAAATGACTGAGTTTTGCCAATACTCACTATACTGGAAGTGCATTTTAACAGCAATGTATAGCAGACATCCCAACCTAACCTACTTAGATACTGAAATTCAGATGTTGTTCAATAATGTCTAACGGCTCCCACACACAGCTGCGCGCTTCGCGTTGCTGGAGACGCATCCCATTCACTTTACATGGGCTCACGTGATCCGTTGCCGAACTGAATTGTGGGTCCGTCGCGTCGCGTTTCTCCCGCCGCTCACGTTGAGGAGTTCAGCTGTTGCTGCACCGACAGACGGCACCGGCCAATCAAGCCAATCTACGGACGGCACCAACCAATCACATTACGGTTTTACTTCAAGTCATTTGCATAGCTACCGTCAGGAACACCCACTGGCATGTGTTGACGGAACGCAGCTGTGTGTGGAAGCCGTCAGTACACCAAATAAGGAAGGCCTATTGATAGAAATTGTTATAGTAAAATATGTAGATTTTTTGTAGATTTGTTTTTCATGTAGCCTTGGCAACTAGCCATCTTGTATAGGCCTGAGTAATAGGATGCAAATCCTATGCAAATTAAATTACACTTGTTAAACTCACCTCAACAAGTATTTTGCAATCATTTAACCCGCCGTGAGCAATGCTAAAGTCGCTGTTACAAAAAGTGCAGTGTGCAAGATTATCATTATGTTTTAATCTTTTGAGACAATTGGATACACTTTTGTGTAGTCTGATGTGAAATGGGTCTTAAATCTTCCTTTTTGAGGGGCACTGACGCTGCCATGACGCTCCTGTTCCTAGATACACTGACTGAACTGATTATTTAAGTTTGAGAGAAAAGAGATATAAGCACACTTACACTGAAAACTGATTGGTTTTGTACCTTAATGTTGTCATGTTTAGCTGACACAAACTCAAAGTAATGACTGATGAAATGTGCATCTCTCTCTCTCTCTCCCTCCATTGTTTACGTTTGTGTCGCTGCGTGGTTTTACACGTGAATTAATTCATTAATAATTATTTCAATTCAACTCACAATTGTGCTCATGCTGAAAACGTGAGCATAGCCTACATGACATTAATCCCCAAGACAAGAAGAAAGCAAATAATATATCTTTTTATTAAGGAAAATGACAAAAATAGTAACGCACAGTAACTTAGGTAAGTATAGCCTACTTTAATCTGATTACTGGTTTGTAAATAGTAGCGCGTTAGATTACTCGTTACTGAAAAAAGTGGTCAAATTAGACTAACGCGTTACTAAGTAACGCCTTACTGGCATCACTGTCTGTCTCATTGTTGACAACTTCAGTTTGACAGGTTCTGTGTGTGCTTGAATTTTTCCACAGACATCTTGGTCAATGAAGGTACTGCTACTTTGTGTGTCCAGTAATGCATACACTAAGGTCTCTGGACTATCCTTTGCCGCACTAGAGAGCCACACCGGAACAATCATTGAAGTGCGATCACCATTGTCCATTCGGCAATGGAGGAATTGTCCTTTTGTGGTAATGCTTCTGGCTTTTGTTCTACGGGGCATTCTTCATGAAGTGGAGATGGATGACTCCTTCTGCATATATTGCAAGTAGCCCTCTTTCTGCAACTTTTTGCAACATGTCCTACTCTGAGGCACCCGAAGCACATATTGTTGCTAATGACAAATCTTTTCTTTTCCTCTAGAGGCATAGCTGCAAACTTTTCACATTTATAAATAAAGTGATTTTGTTGACAACACACACAATCTATTTGTCTTTAGGTTTGAGTGACAGGAGAGTTGGCTGAAGAACTTTCTGATGCATTTGAGTCCTTTGAAGTGAAGCTTGGTCTTTGAGACACCTTTGTTGATGTTGCTAGAGTGCTGGCTTTAACACGCTTCTGTTCTTTTCCAGTTTTCTCATCTGCTTGTTTTAATGCAAAAAGAGAAGAAACTGGATTGCAAGCAACTCAGGCCTCTTCGGCTACAAAGTCTGAGAACTCCTTAAAGGCAGGATATGGCTTCCCTTCATCTAGTGTTTTAGTGACGTACCGGTTCCAATGGGTTGTTGCCCAGTCAGGAAGTTTTTGTAGCAACTTTTGATTTTCTTGACAATCATCTAAAACTTTTAGACCATGAACGTAAGGCATTGCATTCTTGCCCGTACAATCTTTACTGGGATGCTGGCTATCGTTATTCACTCACAAATGGCTACGTTGTTCATGTCCATGGATGGCGATGTTTTCGACCACACCAAGCACTACCTCTTCACTGCGGCTCTTAAGGCAGTAGGCTACGTTACGTTGTTCACTGCTTAAAACACGTTCTTCACTGCCTGATCAAACGCAGTAGGCAATGTTTTCACTGCTTTTCCAGAATAGGCTACGTTCTTCACTGCCTTATCAAAGGCAGTAGGCCACGTTTTTAGTGCTCCCAAACTTAAGGTTTTTTTACAACTGTTTACACATGTTTTCAAAACTCTGTCTATTTTTCAAAACTCCACACACAAAACCCACAATTGCTCACACAAAATGCAAAATGCCTCAAATCTCCTGCAAAATGACACACAATAATCAAAATGTCGCAAACACATCTTTAAACCAAACATTCGCCTCACATTACAAACACTTTTTTCATAATATGACATTTTGGATACATCATGTAGGCCTACACACTGTTGCTCAAAACCTAAAGCTCTTCTGTCTTAGACTTTCTATATGTATTTCCATACAAGAGTGAAAGTTACGGTATCAACAAAGAGAAGTTACGTAAAAATACACAGTAAAAGTGCAAGCAATATTGAAACCAAAAATAGTGATTTTTCCCAAATAATTTGTTGTTGCGAATACAGTATTTTACAGCTAACAAGAAAAAAAGCAAAGCAGAATACAGTGACCACCAGATGTACATGGAGTTCTTTGCCTAAAATGGAAATGACTGACTATACTATCAAATTGCTTTGCTGTTGTGTTTGTGTGTGTGTGTGGGGGGGGGACATTACTGTAAGTCTATTTACTGTAATTTTCCTTTCAAAGTATCTGCATTGGTTCTGAATATTTCAACCGGAAATCCTCTAGGAGCATATTGAAAGGGTCCATACCTATATAGAGAGTATATCTATTCATAGACCTATACTAAGGCAATGATTGGATGGTGTTCAGTATAATAAAGAGTGTTTACACATGTGAAGAGAGAGAGTGAAGCACTGGTGATTTAGTGTGGCATTTTGATGGATTGTGTTTTAAAAAAACGAAATCAAGTTACTTCCTGTTAGATTTTTGTGTGTTAGGTAGAAAATTGTGTGTGGTGTTTTGCAAAATGTGTTTTAGTCAATTGAAAACTGAGTCAAACACTGAGAATTAGTGTATGGTTTTGCAGATTTGGTGTGGGGTTATGATGAGGCCTACATAATTATGTTCTTAAGAGTCCATGAGTAAACATTCATCTTGCTCATGTATTAAACTAGTATTAATGGCCTTAGAAAACATTGCACTATTATATTACAATACACACATGAAACAACATCACAAACAAACATACCGTGTGCACCTTCTGACCAGAAATGTAGGAGTTGCTGTCTCGATAAACTGTTTACTCTTTCACTCTTTCTCTAGCACACCTATCTCCGTGTGCAGCGTAACACCAAAAGGACTTCATGCTCATTTTGCACTGCTATTAGTTAGGCTGATCACATGACCACAGTAACTTGAATGAAATGCAACGAACTAGTTTGACCTGTAGGTGCCACTATTTTGCAACCCTTGTAAACAAAACTCACATAGACAAATTATTATTAATATTTACATTACATTATTGTAAAAACAAATAACAACAAATACATATTTTAAAGAAAGAAAAAGACCTGTGACCTGTGTTCTCAGCGACAGCTACAATTAATATAAATGCCCTCAGTAAACAGCACACCAAACAGAAAGCAAACAGTTACAAACAGTCACGCACTTGGCTTCATAAGAGATCTCACGCACGCACGGACTCGCGATTGCGCTGACCGCTGACTACCGGACAGCGCAAATTGATTTTTATTCCTCTGGCTGTTGCAATTGATATCAATGATTAATATGAATGCCCTCAGTAAAAAAGCACAACAAACAGAAAGGAAACAGTTACAAACAGTCACGCACTTGGCTTCATAAGAGATCGCGGGTGCCCGCCCTCACGCACGCACGGACTCGCGATTGCGCTGACTACCGGACAGCGGTAAAATAAACGGGAGACCGGGCGACAGCGGCATCATGCCGGATTCGAACCGGCGATGCTGGCACAATTCTTCATGTGCTTCGCACAGCGACGTCCTCTCGATTCTGCTACAGAAGCGCTGCTTAACCTAGTGCTCGGTGTTATAAACATTATTAGAGTCTCGTGAGTGATGCTGTCTATTGCGTGTAGGTCAAAGGTCTTCCCTTTCGTAAAATTGATTTTTATTTCTCTGGCTGTTGCAATTGATATCAATGATTAATATAAATGCCCTCAGTAAACAGCACACCAAACAGAAAGCAAACAGTTACAAACAGTCATGCACTTGGCTTCATAAGAGATTGCGTGTGCCCGCCCGCACGCACAGACTCGCGATTGCCTCTGACCGCCGGACAGCGTAGCGTAACGGGTGACAGCTGCGGCCACGGCATCATGCCGGTTTCGAACCGGCGATGTTACTGGCATAATTCTTTTGCAGAGCGACGTCTTCTCATTCAGAACTCTTCCCTTTATGATTTCAAAACCATCTGGACCAAGTCTGTTCACGACCGAAGAACAAAAGTGTTAAAGCTTTTATCCTCCAAGCTCGGGGCCTTTGCTGTCGAAGCAAAGCCATCATGCAATATGCTTGTGGTTGCAAAGGAACAGGCACACAAATGGACCGTTCTGAATAGGGGTTCTCAGACAGGGTTGGAGAAGGTGTTGTGATGTTTCTTCCTTTTGGTATTTTGACCAAAATATGACAGAAATTAAGACCTCAAGAAAGTAATTACAAATGGTGCAAAAAAAGGGAAAATATCTGACCTTTAAATATTACTCTTATTCTGGTAATAGGTTACATCAAACACATTGGTGTTAGATTTACTTCACAACATCATGTATATGAAGTGTAGAAACATTAGCATTAAATGAAAGTCTGGGATTACAGGTAAACCAACAATATATTTATTAAGCATGATCAAACATCAGACTGATATTAAATTGTCAGTTTGTTCATGCATGTGAACAGGATAATGAAGTATGTTGCATCTAACCACCGTAACAACTTTGTACGGCATAATTAACACTGCTCGCAAGAATTATTTGGGAAATGCATGAAAGGCTGCAGCTAGCAAAATATGATCAAAAGAATTCACTGCATCATCTATAGTCTATGTTTTGTGCTAGCTGTTCTGTACTAGCTGTTCTGTGCTAGCTGTTCTGTACGAGCTTTTGATTTGTGTAGTGCAGTTTTCTTTTTCTTTTCCCCGCTCCTACCTATTTGCTAAATCATTCTTGTGTATGTTTGTGTAATGACTTAAAATAATAATACTGTGCAGGCGTTTGGGGGTGGGGTGGGGAGTGGTGTTACTGCTATACTGGTGTTGATGGATGGTTAAGTAGTAATGGCAATAGTTAATATGTTGCCAATATGTGTGCATTTTGGTGGTGTCTGCATTATAAAAGCAATAGAAGTGAGATTTGGCACAGTAGTATTATTTAAAGGAGTTAAAGGAGTTAAATGCTGGTGTGTTAAGGAAATGTTTTTTTTTTACTGAAATGGCATATATTTTTAAGGATTTATAACTGTACAGGCTTGCAGCTCAAGCCTTTGGCATTAAATTAACTGTTCCATCTTAGAAAATGTAGATTAATACCACAATGTATGTGAGAGTATACTGTGTGTGTGTGTGTGTGTGTGTGTGTGTATGTCTGTGTGTGTGTGTGTGTCTGTGTCTGTGTGCATCTGTGTCTGTGTGCCTGTGTGTGTCTCTGGTGCTCAGTGAAAGAGTGTCCCCAGGGTAAACCAAACTGGTGATGAGCTGCATGGAGTAAGTAGCTGACTGTATGTGCCTGTTTGCTTGCTTGTGCAAATCCCATGGAATGTAAATGGACATGAAGACCACACCAGGGTTAGAGATGTACACTGGACAGAGTGCAATGTCCCATTGTAGAGCTCGCTTCCGGAGTGTCCACTCAGTCTTTATTGCTTTCTCAGCCTTGCTCTCTGAGGCTTCGGCCGTGCTGGCACCATGATCCCCTTGCCCCCTCACACTGCTGCCATGGTTACGGTGTGCCCATGAGTAGGTAGAAGGTGAGGGCGACGATGAGGAGGAGACACAAGGGAGAGTTGAAGGTCTGGTAGGCGGTGGATGGCATGAAGATGTCCTCATATTTATAAATGCTGATCATGCGATCTGACACGGGTGGAGAGTCTATGTCATGCCTGGTGATGGATCCTGTAATGGGAGAGACAAAGGGCCGCGGTCAAAGAAGCATGCACACACACGCACACATGCACCCACACACACACACGCGCACACACACACACACACACACATGCACACACACACACATACACACACACCTTTTACTGCAGCCAGACACTCACCCTGTATAGCAGGTCCCCAGGCAAACAGGTAGTACCAGCTGAGGTGCAGGTCAACCAGTGTTTCTTCGCGGGGTACGTAAAGTGGCCGCTTGAAGCGGCACGTCACGCGTCCATTCTCGAATATACCCTCCTCGTCTCGCGCTGGGTTTCGCTTGATCTCCTTGGCCCACTGGCCCACATTGTAGAAGTGGTGGATGCGAACGCGGCCGTTGTCATCATGAACACAACCCATCACATCATCACCACCCTGACAGAGGAAAGAAAGAACCTGTTACACTGTGTACAGATTACGTACAGTGACCAGCTAAATTCCTATTACTGTTCTGTACAGTTTAATGACCAACTTATTTAATATTACTGTTATATTTCATAAGGTGCTCATATATAATATTACTGTTATATTTCATAAGATTTCATATTATATTATTATAACATGTTCTTTTAATGTTGAAAGCTAAATCAAAATGACATAAACCTGCCCTCACTAATTGACGTCGGTGAGGGCAGGTTGATGGAGATACTTTCTTTACATTTTTTTCAATTCAGTTTCATATGCATATTTATATTTTGCATGCATTTAGCTGACACTTTAATCCATAGTTACTTACAGATACCAATTGCAGGGGCCAGTCTTACAGTCCACATTGCCTTACTTAAAGGCAATGTGGCAATTGGTAATTGAACCCTCATATTTTGCGGCTGCTGTATGTTAGCCAAGTTCCTTAGCCACTACACGACCACCGGCCTTAATATGGTGCCTTCATTTATTAATACTTCTTAGAGCAAGTGGCAGTAGTAAGCAAACGGGGGGTCAGTGGCAAGAAGGCTGAAGGGGAAAAAATAAGCAGTCAGCCTTGTTCCTTCATTTCTCTGTAGTCTATGTGTAAACCACTGCTTCTAATATGACTGCTGCACAGATAGCATGCATGTAACTCAACACCCAAACATTGCCCATTACCAGATTCATCATTTGTCTTTAAACCTCATTCCTCTTGGCTTCTTACCATTTTCTTATCCGATGAGAATCCCACAGCAACCCATCCATCTGTGTCACCACTCAGCTCAAACTCCACATCTGTGCCGATACGCCGGAAACTCAGGAAGTAGTCACATGTTTCTGCATCGCAGCCTGGCTTCCCATATCTACACAAGGATACGCACACCCCATAGTCAGACCTATTACGAAGGACTTACTTTCTCTTATGTTAATAAACAGTGACCCATAAGGCCCTTAAGATTTTGCCGTTAAATGTGACCGGCTATAGTAGGATGTGTTAGCTTGAAATAAGCGAAATGAATGAATGAATGAAGTCTGGTTGAGATGTGAAGCGCTGAAACACAAGCAACAGCGCCTGGTTTGAGGGAAGCACAGGATATTGGTCTTTTTTGTGGCTCTTGACAAAAAGCAATAAGCCAGCAACCTTATGCCATCTATACTGAGCCAAGTCCTTGCTGTGCAGTGCCATGTTCAATCTTTGTATGGTCAGGAAAGAAGAGAGTGTTCGATTGTGCATGTAAACTCTCTGACACAGACACAGAAGAGCTAGTCCAAAAAGCCAGCCCAGTAGAACAGACTAAGCACACACATGAACATAAGCACCTACTGTACTGCCCCAGAGTGCACAGTAAACATTAAGGACGGACTGTTTTCATCCATTATGCCCAAGAGTTTTCAGCTGTCTAATTTCTGCTATCCCAAACAGCGTTGTTTGAGTAATAGATTTTAGCCCACTGTGCACGGAGTACTATTTAGGTACAAATTAGTGGACACACTCTGTCTCTATTTGTGTGTGCTTGCTTGAGTTCAGTTCACATCAAACATTAAAAATGCAGCAGTTTCTAATGCTTCTGCTTGATCTGCCTCGTTATTGACACATGAGCAAACACACAGCTGAGTCACTAACCAAACTGCCATATATTTAAGGAGTCATTCAGAATAAGAAGTGGTTTCTTCTCACCTCACACAGCCCTTAGTTACTCCACAGTCAGTGACTTTGATCCGTGCAAAGGGGTCAACAGGAGGAGCGGTGGGAAAAGGATAACCTGGAACCAAGAAACACACACACAATGACTACAGTGTTTCCCATACATTGACTTATTTTTGGCGGCCCACCACAATATTAACATTGACCACCACACAATGATTTTCCAGGTTGTACTAAATTATGCTTAAATCTGGTTAGCATCATAACCACGCTGTGCTAATTTGTCAAAAACTGTCACATTTAAGTTAATTCTGCAAACCAACCACCACAAATGGAATTCAATCCTCTAGAAAACACTGGACCATGTGGTTTAATGTCTTCAATCACAATCAAATAGTATTGGGTAGAATTGGACAGGAAGTTAGTAATATATATATATATATTTAATGGTGTATTTCAGGTAATATCAATAAAATTGCAGTTATGTTGAGTAATTGAGTAAGGATAAAACAAACAACAACTGTTTTACTGAAATTACTTGGAAAACAAAATGTAAACAAAATGATTTATGAACATTCATTAAAATGGAGGATATAGCGTTTTGGAACCAAACTCTTCATATATAGGGTAAGGAAACCTACACTGACAACAGTAGGCTACTTAAAATAGTTTGGTTGATCAGAGGTACACACACACACACACACACACACACACACAGCTGCAAATAATGCAATCCTCAATATACTTTATTTCACTGTATCCACACTGTCTCACTAAAACCTGACCCAACAATGCCTTCTGCTCTAGCCATGGCTGGCAAACACTGCTTGCATACTCGGAGAACGTTGAAGATGTAAAACGAGTAAAGACAACCCAGGCGGGGGGAGGAAAATAAGGGGCACAGGAATGGAGCGACAGCGGGGTGCTGACCATGGTGCTGATGGCACTCACGGTAGACGCGCTCGCAGGCTATTTTGCACAATACGGGTTTTCTTTCAAGAGTCTTTCGTTAATTGTACATGGCTAATGACAGTAGAGCATAATATCACGACATTTTACATAGCCTACAGCTTGAAATCCCCCTCAAATTCTCTGAGAGACTGACATCTGCGTTCGATGGGCTAGGGATAACCCGTTTATCAGAAAGTTCTCACTTACCGTCATCAGAGAGATATCTGGATTCCAGGAATTCGGAGGCGAAGGTGCTATACGAGTCCTTATGGTGCTCTTTATGGCCAGGCTCTCCGTGTTCCCCATGGCCGGCCCTGAGAGCGCTGTCATCGGTAGGGCTAGTGGTGACTCCAAACCAGAGCCCCGGGCCCAAGAGTAGCAACATCGGTAAAGGAAACACGGACATAGCTAGATTCATTCAAGAGCAAGAACTAAAAATTAAACTGACATTAATATCCTCGTTCCTGTGTTCAAGCCGTCATTTTGTTGTTGAACTACAAGTAGCCTATTTAGCCAGCGTTTCGGCTGTATGGCCCCCGCTCGACTCCCGTTAGCGTCGCATCATTAGCTCGAACAGCCTTGATCTGAATCTGAGAAGGCTAATAACGCTGGTATTAGCTCTTATGTTCTGGCCGGGGTTCGTGAGAGGCCTAAAGAGGATAAACCATCAAGTAGCCTATGTAGAGGGATTAGCAACGGATCTACTAAAACAGCTGGCAGAATGGGTGGTCAAAGTCTGTGAGGGATATCGCTCTGATTTGTAAGGTTAACTGGAAATAAATCAATTAGCTATCTTATTCAGCAGCCTATTTGTATTTTTTGTTTTGTTTGTTTAATTGGAATCATTTTGTATTTTGCCTATTTTCTATCGCTCATGGTTTCGTCCACCCCCTCCCTCAATATCAATCAATAGGATTTCTCTTGTGGTCCAATAGAAACGTGTGACGTGTCTTATCTGGAACGAATGTAGGCCTATTTCATTCATGCTTATTTGAATGTGATTTTATAGACCTACATTTATAGTAGCCTTTTCGAATGTATTGATGTTTACAACCGTCAGTTATCGTGATAAACAGCCTACAGAAAATCGTTTAGCCTATGTCGTTGCTGTTTTTATCTGCATTTTATTTAAATCAGAGGGGAAGGGATTTACCCTATCAAAATAGTTTCTATTGGTCCAGTTACAGATCAATTATGGAACCCCCCTTTCTGATCAAACGAGGACACTGGAAGTCATCAGACAGACAAATAAAACATACAAAAATAATCATTCGTAGGCTGAGAAACCTGAGAAACACACCAGAATGAAGTGCATCTGCTTTGGCCTACAAATGGCCTAAAATTGGGATGGCACGATCACCCATCTTTCAAATAAAAAATATTCAGGTATACAGTAGACTTAGATCCTTAAGTCCTGAGTAGAGACTTCTCAAAGCCACTCTTTGTTTCAGTTCAGAGGGGTGCATTTTCAAACACAGGCCTACTGCCCAGGGACAGGTCATTCTGATTAAGGTAATTCACAAACATGTTCTCCTATGATAAGGCATCACAATGCAACTTGCCTCTACTCACTTTGTATCTGTGTTGTGAAGATATTGCTCTTGAGGTCTCCCTATAGTTGAGAAGCACACTAATAAACAAACTAAATATGCATCTGGGGGCAATGTTCCTACCCAAACATAGAAAGTTCCTAGGACGCCTATAAAGGGCCGCTAAGACAATGGCAGAAGTGCTGTTCGGTTAAGAGGTTATGTGCCATCAAAATGATTTTGGAAACGTTATGGTAAAAAACTCTACCACTGTGCTGTAGCTCATTTTACAGTACTAGAGTGCACCACAAGATGGCAGTGCTGGTCTAAATACACCTATTGGACAAAGCAGAATACGCCTGTTCATTGACACCATCATCAGCAGATGGCAGTGTTGTTTCTTAGTTAATCTGTGTTTCAGATATGTGTGGTTGCACAGGATGTGTATATGTGTGAGTGTGTGTAACATGTTTATGGGTGTGTTTGCATGTATATGTGAGTGAGTGAATGTATGTATGTGCATTTGAGAATTTGGTACTCCTTAAAGACTGACATGATCTTTCATTCTTAATTCATAGATAACCCCACCCCCATCAGACGCCGACACACACACACACACGCTCACACACACACACACACACACACACACACACACACACACACACCATACTTGACCCCATCTCCACCCAATCGATTGGTCCTACTCGAAGCAGTCTTGGCCAATTAGACAGCATTTATCTGGGCTATTATATTCCACTCAGAACTGTCTAATAACCTCAACCAATTAGCATCACAACATGAACACACACACACACACAACCTCACACTCGTGCATACACAGACAGAAAAATATACATGCACACATGGACACCCTGCCACGACCACCGTGTCTAATAGCTTTAACCAATTACCACAGCTGTGCTTGAGGTGACAGAACCATGAGATCCCCTCGCGCTGTAATGAAGAACCCACGGCATACCTGCCTTATCTTAATAACCTCTCCCACACACACACACACACATACACACACACACACACACACACACACACACACACACACACCTATTAAATGTCAGTGTATCTCTCCTGGATGTGGGTGACTGACACAGAGACAATGGCTGCAGGTCCTATTCACAACTTGAAGAATCCTGTGTGTGTATAAGACAGCTGTCTGTGTTTAAAAACATCTTTATTTCAGCATCTTGCTTTTGTGGAAATTGACTAACCTAAGATATTATTACCTAACCCACACCACGTCTGTTGAACTGGGCACAATTATTGAGTAAGCATTTGCATTTGGTTCATCTCAGTGTAGTGTCTGTCTTTCTCTTTCTCATGTGTTACAATAAGTTATGCATGAACATGTATAACAAAATTAAAAGCACACACAAACACCACACTTTATCCTGTCAAGGGACCTTAGACTTTGGGAAGGGAGTAAGCACAGCTGGCATGTCCATCTTCCTGACTTTGATGGACATGCACACCCACATACACGCGCGCACGCACACACACACACACACACACACACACACACACACACACACACACACACACACACACACACACACACACACGCTTACACACACACACACAGGAGGATCAATAAATGTCTGTGTGGCTGGCTCTGAGCAGGGCTGTCTGGTGGGGTCTAATCTCCCAGAGTCCCTGTTTTCCCTGGGAGCCCATTATGACTACACGCGCACTGTTAGCACATTAATCTGCTCATAGTGTGTCACACCAAATCCCTTCCCCCCTTCCCCTATGGGAAAAACCAATTGTGATACATAATGGTAGGCCTATGTGTTTGTGAGGGTGTGTGTTTGTGTGTGTGTGTGTGTGTGTGTGTGTGTGTGTGTGCGCACCTTAAATTTAAAAAATGTAAAACTTAAAACTTAAATTTAAAACTTTGGGCAGCCGTGGCCCACTGGTTAGCACTCTGGACTTGTAACCGGAGGGTTGCCGGTTCGAGCCCCGACCAGTGGGCCGTGGCTGAAGTGCCCTTGAGCAAGGCACCTAACCCCTCACTGCTCCCCGAGCGCCGCCGTTGAAGCAGGCAGCTCACTGCGCCAGGATTAGTGTGTGCTTCACCTCACTGTGTGTTCACTGTGTGCTGTTTGTGTTTCACTAATTCACCGATTGGGTTAAATGCAGAGACCAAATTTCCCTCACGGGATCAAAAAAGTATATATACTTATACTACTTATACTTAAATTTGAGAGGAATCCATATCTCCTTATTATTGCTTTGTTCATAAGCTAGGTCACATGTGCACTTAGCTGTTTGAATGCACGCTGGTTTCTGTCTGTCTGTCTGTTTATCTATCTATCTGTCTATGTATCTATTGATCTATCAAACAACTGAAGTAGAAAAATTTATCAAGATCAAATGAAGAAAGGCTGTTTTAGTAAATCTCGATACTTCGGTACTTGGTTTTAGCACATACAAAACACTTGTGATTTATGTGCCTATATTGTCCTCAAAAATGATGTTTCTTTGTCTACATGTATTCTCTCATCATTACCTCTCTATTACCTTCTCAATGGTTTGCTTTGAGAATAATATATTTAAAAAAAAACACTTAATGTGCCACTTTCATGGAGAGCCTGGCTATATGTGGTTGATAATTACATATTAATTAAAAAAGCCAAGCGCTTAAGCTTTATACACCTTTCTCATCGGGGAGAAATTACCAATATTTGCTTAATCAAGGTACACCACAGCAAGCATTTACAAGCTGATCTCCGGTCCATCCACATCCACACACATTGTTTAAAAAAGGGTATAGTATTTGCAGTTGTATGCATTTGAATGCATAGATATGACAGATAAACAATTTGACTCTCAAAAGTGTACAAAAAGCTGCCCCACATATAGAACATTTTCTTACATTACAGAATGTTTATTGTATAATGTTTCATACCAATTTACACACTGATAGGACGGTGTTTTTAAAAAATAACAATCTACACCCAAATCATCAACATATAACAATTCTCTCATTTTTGCACATTCACACACCTTTTCACTTATCCACTTTTGGATTAAAACTAAAGGCTTTTTGGGAGCATCACAAATTATGATAGGAGTTAAAAAGGTTTTTCAATACCGTAAAACAGCCCTAACTTTGTTATCATTTATAGTACATGATGTCTCGCTGATAGGAATAAGTGCACTTACGGCATACGGCTAACACACACACACACACACACACACACACACACACACACACACACACACACACACATACGCACACACACACACACACACACACACACACACACACACACACACACACACACACACAGATATGCACAAACCCTCATTCACTCCCACAAAATGAACCAGTATGATCACAGATATTACAGCTACTGATGTGGACATTACCCTCATTCAGTGTTTATGACTACACACTTAATGCACACTCTCATACACACAAATATACACACGAGGTTGTAATCATCACTTATTACTCTCTTAACCAGATCATCTATACTGAAGATGGATGGCACTGTGCAGGATACACATACACACACGCATACAGCTTCATAGTCGTGTGATGGATATACGGTCACTGTGTGTGTGTGTGTGTGTGTGTGTGTGTGTGTGTGTGTGTGTGTGTGTGTGTGTCTGTGTAACTATGAATTTGATGTATATAGCGGGGATAATCTGTAGTAAAAGAGACGGTGCTGCAGATTCGGCTTTAATTGGTCTCTATAAAGTCATGGAGGATATACAGCGTGCAATGATTTAACACACACACATTAAGAGAGAGAGAGAGAGAGAGAGAGAGAGACGAGCAAGAAAAATGTTGGAATAGAGGTGTGACTACACTGTTGGAAAAGCCAGGCAGTGCACATGAATGAAATGAAGTAACGAGTGAGCAGGAGAGGAAAAGAAGAAAAGGACCGATACAGCAGCAAAGACTAGCAGGAAAAGGGGCTGAATGACTCAAATGCAGAGAGGTGAAGAGAGTGAACAGGACCATAGACGAGTGAGGAGAGAGGCTAGGGTAAAAAGGCAGTCTACTGGAGTTACTTTACAGTAATAGGTTCACAATTCTAACAATCACTGGGTGTCACTGTAGTCAGCAGTGTAACTTTCACTTACATACGTACGGCACACATGCTCTGCCCCTCTATCTCTCTCATATACACACACAGGGACAGGCCCCTAAGCAGTGATTATCTGAGCGGGCAGCTGAGGGACCCCTCCAGGCCCTTGCCTGCCAATAATTAGCCCAGTTAATTACAACCATACTGCAGGTTAAGCCACTGAAATTACCCTCGAGAAACACCTGCCACCACACACATAGCGATAGGTACATATGCACAACGGCCACAGACCCAAACCTCCCAGCGCACAGATGTAGACAACACATTACACAGTTTCACACATTAACACTGTCAGATACATACATTCGCAAACTACTGTATATCAATGCAGTCTCACACACGCACGCACGCACATACACACACACACACACAGGTGGAACTGAACAGTGGGGAAGAGGAGAGGATGGACAGATGAAGTGATAGCTCCAGGTCCTGGGATCCAGAGGGAATCTCTATCTATCACTCTCACTCCTCTCCGCTCCTCCTGCTCATGTCTGTCTCACAGCCCTCCCCCCCCCTTACCTCAGGCCAGCTACACAGGAGGTGAGCATGCTTCCAGGAAGGAAGAGAGCTGTCAGACAAACCAAAGGGAGACAGAGATGGCAAGAGGTATGCAGAGATTGCTTTTTTGTACTGTTGACAGCTGATGGTGTAATTTGCCTTCACATAATTTTCTTACATAAAGATATATGGTTTGACACAAGCAACCAATGACATGACAAAACATGTTCTCAGGAAAGAGTCATGTCTCTTTCCTGGTTTACAGATATTCCTTATATTCTTATTGCTGGATTTACAGATATTCCTGTTACAGTGTCACTCAAGCATAGGTGCATTCCTGAATTTTCCGAACTGAAAAAACGGCATTGTGTAAAAGTGTACAATACAGAAAATAGAATTTCAATGCCAGCAAAAATATTTAGATTTTTTCTACCTCTAGTCCAGACCAGTAAAATGAAAAATAAGTTGATATATAAATATATACATATAGGAAGTCAAATATAGAGGAACATATGTGCATATGGGCTAAACTTGATTGAGTATTAACAAAACAAAAAGCATTCATTTCTGACCATTAGCACTAGAACCATTTCCTTTTTACTCTTGCTTTTTCTTCTTCTTTGTTACTGCTCCCTCTGCACTTTTAACCTGGTGACTCTTAATTAATAGCTGTGCATATATATTCATTTAACAACATACAGACACTCATGTCCATACACTCATGTGCAAACACTTAAACATGCTGTATTATTCAGTGAGAGTATAAAACAAGGTGTGTGTGTGTGTGTGTGTGTGTGTGTGTGTGTGTGTGTGTGTGTCCGTGTCCGTGTCTGTGTGTGTTTTGGCACCTTGTTGGCCCTTGTTAATCCTCATGCCTCCATTACCGGGTGTATTGATAATGTTCATTAGCATATTGATAATGGTCATTAGCATATTAATGATGATTGGATGGATGTTATTGTTTGTTATTGTTTGTCCTAGGGATTAATCATCGTCTACAGCCTTGGACCTGACAGCTCAATCAGTGCATCTCTCTCTCTCTCTCTTTCGCTGTCTCTCTCTCTCTCACACACACTCACACCCTGGACTCAATCAGTAGCACCGTCTCTGAGCTGCTTTGAGTGAGTGCCATGGCTTTGTCTCCCGCTAAATGAGCGCGCTCACACACCAGATTGATTGACATGACCCCCTTGCCCCCCCCAGCTGCTTCTCAGGTGAAGTGTTCTCCAGCTGGGCCACGGTCTCACTGGCATTGGTGTTACTACGATGGGGGCACAAATTCCCATGATGCCAGACAGAAATTGTTTTCTCTAAGACACACATGCAAACACATAAACACAGTGGGAGAAACACACATTTACAAACACAAACACACACACACACACACACACACGCACACACAAATGGAGATTAATGATGGTTTAGATGAGCTTTTCTACATGTACATTTGTGTGTGTGTGTGTGTGTGTGTGTGTAGTGGTTGTGGAGGGGTGGGAAGCTTTGTGGTTATGCTAAGAGGCAGATTCATTCAGGGGAGGGGGGACTGATGGGGGATGGCAGGACTAGGGGGGGGAGAGAGAGAGAGAGAGAGAGAGAGAGAGAGAGTATGATTAGTGAATATGTAATGTGCCACTGCTTGACTGACAGCTCACTGAGGACTGGATACCTGCCAGATTGCCTAAAGCCATCTACACCGCATCCGCCCACCCCCACTAGACACACAGGGGAAACTGTCCATTTCACATTCAAAATAATTTGAAAAGCGCAGCTATGTCTTTAACAAACTTTTTCACATTCCTGCATCAAGCATAACGTGTCTTTTCCACTGCATGTAATTTATCTTTTTATAGAGCCCATCACTGCGCCCGTTATGCGGCCACGTGCGCACGTTATTGATTGCTTTATTAAAAACTCCCCCTGAGATTGTTTTACGCTGCACGTGTAAATCACGGATAACCCTTACGAGATATATGCTAATACACCCCAGTGTTTTATGGAAGCAGTAAAAAAGCTGAAATCCATAATTTGTTAACGTGTTCCAACTTCCATGTGAAAGGACGATCTCTGTGTGAATACAAATGGAGACCTTTCACCTGTCAGCCTAGCGAGGAAGCCTCACTTACACTGTGTGCCACACGTGCGAACACATTCTTCAGAAGGCTGTCACTTAACCTTGCCGTTCTCTAAGGTTGTGCTTACCTGACCTGGTTTATCTAGGCGGTTGATTTACGCGTTTGCGATGCTTGGAGCCTATTCTCTGGGTTTTAATGCATGATTAAAGTGCAATCAGCTGGGTGGATAAAAATACGCCTTCATATTTAATACCAGTGAGTGCTAATGAGCGGACACAAGGGCTCGCGACCTCAAACTGCCTACAAAACGAATGCTTGGTCGCGTGGCTATGCATCTGACCGTCTCACGTTACCGCATTAAAGTCTGTTTTAAAAAACACTCCCCCAGGATAATTAATTATAGGCTATATGCCCGCAAAGCGCGCTAGAACCTCGTTTCTTATCACCGGTTTCCAGGACACACAAAATGCGGGTCTCTGGTGCCTCTCGGGCCCAACTGCACAGCTACCTGAGAGAAATTGCAAGAGGAGGTTATGTAAAAAAATGTAGAAGTCCATAGCGGCATGGATTGACGTCTGCTTTCGGACAGCTCAGAAGATGTGGTGTCTAGGGTCCTTCACTTTCAAAAGAAATCTAGGATTGCAGTCAAGGTGGCACTCTGGTAGGGGCAGGTATTGATCCTCATGAAGAGTGCTATTGACCTGACCATTGTATTCTAAGTGACTCTGCCTCCTCTCTCACTGTCTCTTACTCAATGAGACAGACCTCTATCAGGAGATAACCAGTTCGAAAGCACCAGCAATTTCTGTATTTAAAATCAAGTGTGAAGCTGCTGCAATGATTCTTGTCAGGGATCTTTCTTGCCCATGAAACACATCACACTGTCATATGTATGAAAGTGTGGGCAAAGAATAATTAATGTAGTCGTAACACTAAAATGTTTTGTGAATATCTTTCTCCTCATGTCTATAAGACAGCACTTTCTGATAACAAAACGTCTCTGGCAAAAGGTGTCTTGAAGGGAGAAATACAGAACACTTCATTTCTGAATATACAAGGTTACAAATGAACATAAACAGTCATTGAACAGTCATTTATAATGCTAATTGTCCTGCTATTTAGTACAGCTGAGTTCATGAATCATCAGCTTTAATGAGTTTTCCATGCATTACACATGCTTGCTGTAGTATGGATGTACTCTCAGGGGTATTTTTTTATTCTGTTGGGGGCTTCCACACTGTGTGCTGTTATCTTCTACTAAATATGTTTGGTTTCACGCTTATCCAGAGCACTAATGTTGGAGCTTCACCAACAAAATGGATTAACATATGATACTTACAATAGGGAGTAAAATTCGGACATCACAAGGCCCCAAAGTGCCCAGACACACCAGTGTGAACCAGTCTGCAGAAGTGTGAAGGCATGGAGAATATATATAAGAGGTCTTTAACTGAATATTTGGAGAATATATATAAGAGGTCTTTAACTGAATATTCTGAATATTTGTTTTGGGTTGGCTGTGTAGTATATGTGCCATATTATATATCATGCTTTGTTATTTTGTTAGAATTTGCCACTCTGTAATATTGACAATATTGCTGATGTTTTTGTATAGCAGTGTCTGAATGTTTTCCCATTTCAACTGAATTACATTGATATAAAAAATACTGATACTTAAACATTACTATATTAATATTTTTTATTACATTGTATTATACTGTAAAATTGCCAGTTCTCCACAGAATATCGATATGCGTTTTTACCATATCCCATTCTGTTGTAACTGGAAACATTTTGAACAAGAACTCAGGGCTTGACCCTGCGGTTGCCCCCAAAGGCTCAGACCTGCAGCCTTGCTATTGGTACTAAGAGCCATTGTTGAGATTTTAAACCAAAAGGTGGGATTATTGTGGAATATTTTCTACTGGCTGGGCCAGGCTTTACTACCAAAGTCTGATCTGTCTGATGATGTACATTTACACTTCAGGCACAAGTGGGTGTGATTGGGCTGCTGCACTGGTGTGGATATGGATGTGTTACTCATGGGCCTTCTCTGATTGTTTAACACTCTGTAAAGCGCCATGAGACATGCGTAATGTTTTGGCGCTCTATAACAAGTTGATAAAAGTTAATAAGGAGGTCAGTCAGTGCTAGAGGGAGGTCTGTTTCAACAGACTTTGGCCTCAGACCATATACAGGTGGGTCTCAAAAAATGTGAATATCGTGGATATATATCGTGGTTATTAGTTTCTCATCATTTATGTAAAAAAGGTGAATCTTTCATATATTCTAGATTCATTATATATAGAGTGAAATATTTCAAGTTTTTTGTTTTAGTGTCAATGATTAGGGCTTACAGCTCATGAAAATCAAAAATCAGTTTCTCAAAATATTAGAATAAAAATGTTATAATACAGAAATGTTTAGACGGAAACGATCTGAAGAGAAAACCCAAAAGTGAAAACCCAAAAAGGGGAAAACCCAAAAGTTTTCACCTACGAGCGTAGTCGTGTAAACAGGGCCTTAGTCCACGAACAATGTAATTGGCCAACTCGAGGGGGCGGCACCAAGCATGCATTTTAAAATCTCACTGCACAATTGGATAACACTAGACCAATGTTTACTCTGAATGATTCCGGACTTCGACGCAATTGGATAACACTACGACCAATGTTTACTGACCTCCAACGTTGCAGCGCTGTCGTCATCAGTTTAGCTCACCTCTGGCCTGCCTATATCAGACACGGCGATTTGATTGGTTCCCCGGGATGCAAGGGGTAAATGTAGTGTGCATTATTGCTCATTGCCAGAGTGTCTCACAGAGACAATTCCATTGTGCTCTCGCAGGAACTCTGGATATCCAGGGTACCTTAGTCTGGTAAACACAACCACAATTATGGGAAAGACTGCTGATTTGATAGTTTATAGAGTGCTGTATCAAAGTATATTCATGGAAAGTTGAATGGAAGGGTGGTAGGAAAAAGTGTGTAAGCAACAAGGATGACTGCAGCCTTGAGCGAATTGTCAAGCAAAGCCAATTCAAGAACTTGGGGGAACTTCACAAGGAGTGGACTAAGGCTGGAGTCTGCATAGGGTTGCCAACCGTTCTGTAAAATACAGAATCGTTCCATATTTGAAAGGAAAAATATGTTTTCCGTATTGAACTGATACGGAACGCATTTTGTTCGGGATTATAGAGAATCAACTCAGTACAAATCTATGACCGATCAATATTATAAATTAGACTAACGAAGAATGCATGATTTGTATGAGATAAAGGGAAACCTTTCTGCTATCATTTATCCCTCTCGGTTTGTCTGTCATCACTCTTCCAACAGAGAATGCACTTTACATTTGAGCCACTGGGAGTCACATATATTACGCTGTAGTAGTGTGAGATGACATGTCTTGCTCAGAGTTTTACAGTGCATCTATGCAAGATAAACAACTAGGCTAGCCTATTTGCTGCTGAGACAGAAAAAGACAGAGATAATAAGCCTTCACCAAATTCAGAGCAACCCAGTCTCCTACTGAAAATGTAATAGCCTTACAAAATATCATGGAGAGAAAATCTAAGGCTGTTACATTTAGTTGAAGCAAAAAAGTTCAACCCAATCACAAGATATTTTTTCTGTGATATCTGCCAGTTCAGTTTTATACATTTCAGATTTGTTTGGCTTTTGTTTGGTTTGAGTGTTTTTGTATCAAAATTTGTATATTGTGAGAATGTGCGCTCGTTTGACCAAATTGTGCACTCAATTATGCTCTCATTTTACTAGATTGTAGTATATTATCCAGTCATTTTAGTAAATAGGCTATAGTGTGTTCATTTAACACAATTTAGTAAACAGGGCCACAATTTTGTAAAATGATGCACTATTTAGTAAAACAAGTGAATATTTCCTAGATATACATGCAACACACACACACACTGAAGTGTATATACCCCCTCCCCGCACGATACCCCCACATTCCACCCCCGTTCCTTATTTTCATATCAGAAAGTTGGCAACGTAGGCCTAGTCTGCATCAAGAGCCACCATGCACAGACGTGTCCAGGAACTCGGCTACTAGTGGCACATCCCTAGTGTCAAGCCACTCCTGAATCAGGGACAAGGTTAGAGCATCTTACCTGGGCTAAGGAGAGACAGAACTGGACCGTTGCTCAGTATACAAAAAGAGTGCACAATTTAGTAAAGCGAGCACATGATTTAGTAAAACGAGTGTATGTTTTCTCGATACATAGATAATCTTGCAATAGCACCCTCCAGGAGGCAGATATCAACGTAAATTGCCACTCTGAGCGCTCCGAGCACACTGTGAAAGTTTTATCTGTTGTGCACTCGTTTTTTAGTGTGCTCGTTTTACTAAAATCCTCTCTTTTTAGTAAATAGTGCAATCGTTATACTAAACTGTGCAATCATTGTACAAAATAACACAATTTAGCTAAATAGCCCACAATGTAGTAAATGGAGCACACTATTTAGTAAACCGAGCACACAATTTACTAAATTCAGTGCACAATCTAGTAAAATGAGCGCATGATTTAATAAAAATGACCACACACTTTAGTAAAATGAGTGCACATTCATCCAAAATAGCTGAAATAAATAAAAAATGCATTCAAAATTATAGCTTAGGTTTTGAGGATATGTCAGAACCTAGTGACACAAATTAAATGAGTGTTGGCTCCCAAGACATGGTGTCCATTGGGATGGACATTAAACTTTAAAAACAAAAATCCTGTACTACACTGTTATGAAATATATTCAAACTAATTTCAAATATCATCACCTGCAATATACTGTGCAAATTTATCAGGCTTTATTAGGCTTTTCATGTAGCCTTGGCAACTAGCCATTTAGTATAATATGCACATGATATTGCCACTTATTAAACCCACCTCAACATGTATTTTGCAATCATTTAACCCGCCATGAGCAATGCTAAAGTCACACTCTTGCTCGCTTGGTCTAGGTTCCGGGAGATTTTATCTAATTTGCGGGCATCAGGGAGCCTCATCAATATGAGGGGAGACTTGGGATGTCTGTATTTAATATTTGTTTTTTTTGGAAGGGGCATCTCAGTCAAAGAGGGCATAGAGGCAGTTGCCTGAGCAACTTTAGCCCTGCCCTGTGCACGTGAGGCACAGAATCCAAGTTGCTTGAAGTCCATTTAGATATTTCCAGTCAGTGATGATGATTTGGGATGCCATGTCATTTGCTGGTGTTGGTCCACTGTGTTTTATCAAGTCCAGAGTCAATGCAGCCTTCTACCAGGAGATAGAGCACGTCATGCTTCCATCTGCTAACAAGCCGTATGGAGATGCTGATTTTCTTTTCCATCAGAACTCAACACCACACTGCCAAAACTGCTAGTAACTGATTTTACCATGGTATTACTGTGCTTGATTGCCCAGACAACTTGTCTGACCTGAAACCCATAGAGAATACCTTAAGGCCACTATCAAAGCAACCTGGGCTTCCATAACACCTCAGCAATGCCATAGGCTGATTGCTTCCATACCACGCCTCATTGATGCAGTAATTTGTGCAAAATCAACCCGACCAAGTATATGTGTATACAATTAACTATTAGTCAGATTAGTTAGACTAATCAAGAGCTGTAAGCCATAATCAGCAAGATTAAAAAAATGCTTGAAATATTTCAGTTTATGTTTTATGAATATATATGACAGATTCACTTTTAAAAAAAAATTAGGGGGGGGGGGGAGTAAAATTTTCCAAGATATGTTTTCAAAAGATTCCTTGAAGATGGGGAGGTTGTGGACATGAATTACCACCACATCAGCAGCAACAATACTCAAGTATAGGCTATAACATTTAAACAATACTCTATGGGAAGGAAACAGTGTCCTACAAAAAAATCACCTGTTGATATCCTGAAGGTAGGATGGATCCATAGGACCTTGTTGTTAACACCCAATTCTAGCCCTTCCATGGCACTGCAAACAGATATTTCTAATTCTACACTGGAGATTTTTTAAGATTTCAACATTTCCCTTGGGATAAGTAAACTCTCTCTCTATATATATATATATATATGTATCTTTTTTTAGCCCACCAATCTGTGGTGTGTACCTTGCATAGCATTCATGTAATGTGATTATTTGAGTTAATGTTACTGTCCTGTCAACCTGAACTGGTTTGACCATTCTTGTCTGCCCTCTCTCATGAGTAATTTATAGGTGTTAAAAGGTGACAACACAGTGCATGTTACAGCAGCAATAGAAAACGGAATGGTTTGGACTGTCTTTTCACCAGTAACAAAGAAATGACGACCTAACCCATTCCTTTAAAAGATATCTGCTATTTAGTAATTTCACAGTACACATCTTGTTGACATCAGAATGTACTGTAACTAAACAACCTGATTAAGAACTCCATTGAAGCCTACTGTTTCTAGAGTTTTCACCTGTTTCTACTGGGTCTCTGAATGTCTATACTGTGTCTGTTTCCCATATCTCATTGGATTCATTCAAGACTTGAATACAGACAACGAAGCACAAACACAAAACTTTCAGAGCTTAAGTTTAATGAATGCACACATTCTGATTCAGTACGGTCCCCAATACATTCAGATCTCAGATATATGTGGTCTCATTTAATCATGACCCCTGATCCCCAGCATCAAAACAGAAAAGCAAATCTATCAGGGGGGAGAGGCGAAGACAGAAGGCACACAAGTAACAAACTCCAAAGCACCATTACAGGCCGTGCACTCAGCGCCCACACTCAAACTTCTTCAGGAATGTTCTGCAAGAACAAACCAGGCCAGTCACCGCCACAAACATCCGTTCCATTCTTCCCATCGACCCAGACCCCCTACTGCCCACTGGACCACCAGAATTCCCCCCTATCGATCTCCGAGCCAGCAGCTCTAATGGCTGACGGGGAGCCGGGTGAGGGGGAGGGGTGCGGCTTGACGTGAGGCAGGGAGACGGGAGGGATCGATGTGCAGACGGCTTCTTTAGGCAGACTCAGACGGTTCGTTAGGTGCGCAGCGCGTGCTTGCGGGAGCAGAGTGGAATAGGAGGTTGGCGTGGGGAGGGGTGTTGGAGGGGGGGGGGGGGGGGGGGCTATTGTCCCTTCTGCTGCTGTGGCTACTCTTGTCCCTAATGGGGAGAGATTCCACCAGCCTGTCTGTTCCCCTACACTAGTCCCATAGGAATTCAGTGCGTATGCACACAGACAGACATACAGATGAATACACACATCTCTCTCTTTCGCTCTCCTTCACACACACCTTCCAGATAGAAAAAAAACATACCAGTGCCTAGAAAGATACAAAGAATTGGACAAAGTTTCAGAGCAGAATTATCCATCAGGTCCAAAAAGTAAATCAAGAGATTTCAAACAGTTGTCTTTTTGAGATTTTCCTATAATATCACATCCAGCTAAATCTTCCCTAGGATGCTTTGTGGTAAACATTTCAAACCCAATTCCTCAATTCTTGCAAGATGTCTTGCAGCAAGTTAAATATTTTTTTATAAAAGTGACTATATATTATTTGAAGCTTTTATTATTTGGAGAATATCACCAATTAAAAAAGCACTGGGTGCACACTGGGTCAAGATGATGGAGCAAACGTGAATCAGCCATCAGCATCTCCTGTGGTGTCAACTATGCCCCTGTGGTGAGTGATGGGAACAGCTGTGGCTTTGGTCGACGTTATCCTCTTTGTTGGGTCCTGGCTTTGTTGGTTGCCATGGCGTCATTGGGTCAGGCTGAGGATATGCCTGTGGAGCTGCTCGGTGAAAGCCTGCTGTGAAAAACATTTGATGACCCGCTCCCTGCTGGCCTGGCCCAACTCCTGCTTGAGACGCGGATTACGGACAAACTGCTCCATGGCCGCAGAGAAGCTCTCCGGGGTGGCCGGACACAGGAATCCAGTCTCGCCGTGGGCGACGGACTCAAGCGGGCCGCCTGAGTTGACGGCAACGACCGGGCAGCCGCAGTACATGGCCTCCACGGGCACAATGCCGAAGTGCTCGTTGGCAGGCGTGTAGAGCACGCAGACGCTCCGCCGCAGCAGGCTGACCTTCTGCGTGTCCGAGAAGGAGCGTATGAAGGTCAGATGGGCCTCCAGGCCCAATGAGCGGCACAGCGCTCGCAGCTCCTTGTGGTGCTCCACGTTTTCCGTAACGCGCGAATCGTAGCCGCCTGCCATGACCAGGTGCACTTTCTCCCACAGGTCGCCCTCACCAAGGCGCTCCCGCAGCGATGCCAGTGAGCGCAGGGCCAGGGGGAGGTCCTTCTTGCGCTCGTACCGGTTGATGGACAGGAACACCAGGCTTCGGCCCTCAGGGATCAGCCCGTCCAGGCTCTCGTTGATGGGGATGTCGAAGGAGACCGGGTTGAGGGAGGGGTAGAGCACGTCGGTGTGCACGTCCCGCAGACGTGGGAAGGTCTGGCGGAAGACCCTGGCGGTGAAGTGGCTGTTGACCAGCACGCGGTCGGCCATGCCGGTGGTGGTCTCCTCTAGCCAGTCCAGCGGGGCCCGGTACCAGCGCTTCAGAAGAGAGTGCCGCATGGTGAGGAGCTGGTCAGGGAAGTGGCAGTAGAAGAGAACCTTCTTCCTTTGGCGCGCCAGACGCAGCACAGGAATACATGCTGAGACCTGAGAGAGGGCCAGAGAGTCCAAAAGAGTAAGACTACACGTACATTAGAGATATTTGTCTATTGCACAACATCTATTTGTCTGCTCTGTCAGGAGCAAACAGTGACCGTCAACAGACTACAGACTACAGACTGGAGATTCCACAGTGTCAGTGTCTGAGGACTGAGTGACTGGCTGTTTAAACAATTTCTTGGCTTGTTTCTGACATCCACAAATGACATGGGCAGAATACTAACCTGGGTGAACCCAGACGAATCTTTGAGTGCATCTGATCTGCAATGCTTATCTGGCATGGGACGAGCTGTTCAAAAGTTTGGGCTCACTTAGCAATTTCCATCCTACTCTAAAGAATACCAGCTGACTGCTTCTTCCCTGCATGGTTTTACTGTATAGTTTGGAGCTGAGCTTTGGGTCACACCTGGGTTCTCTTATTGTAGATGGCAGATTCTTTTATCTATTTAAACTTTTTAGGTCTGGATATATTTGAGTCAAAGTATGGTGTTATGTCTGTCTTGAAGCTGCTGTGACACTGTAATTCCCTGTTAAAGGATTAATAAAGGATCTAATCTAATCTAAACTAATCTAAGGACAGTGATGCCAATCAAGCACCATCCACAGCATATGGCATTGCAATTTTCTTCACAACTCTCAGAGAAGAAGGCCAGCATCCTGAGGTCACCTCTTCTGCTGACGTTGACACTGGCGTTTTGAGGGCATTATGAAACAAAGCTGTCAGTCTAGGATCTGTGAGGCATCTCTTTCTCAGACTAGACACTCTAATTGTCTCAGTGGTGTACTGCCCCCCTGCCCCAACTACTCCTCATATTCTGGTTAAAGCCAGTTTATGCTTTTCTGTGAAAGGAGTAGCACACATTATTGTAAGATCTTCAGTTTGGCCATTTCTGGTCATTTCTCACATGGAATAGCCTTCCATTCTCAGAACGACAAGCCTGAGACACATTTTTTTCTGTTTCTGGACAGAACTCTTTAATAGAGTTCACAATAGTTGGTGCTCCAGATACTTAACTCATCTAAAGAAGGCCCGTTGTATTGCTTCTTTTCAGCTTTCAGCTGTGCTAACATAATTACAAAAGGTTTTTCTAATGATCAGTTAGCCTTTTAAAAAGATATAACTCAGTTTAGCAACCTCAATGTACCATTGGAACACCAGACAGATGGTTGCTGATAGGCCTCTCTGTGCTTATGAAGAAACTGCATTATTAGCCTGCTACAATAGACATCTACAACACTAACAGTATTTACATTGTATTTCTGATTGATTACTGTAGGTGTTATTTTAATGTCCTTTTCCTAGAAAAGAAGGACATTTCTGAGTGACCACAAACTTTTTAACTGTAGAGCTACCAAAACATGACATCCAGTCTGTATTTTACACATGCAGGACCTTGTGTGAATGTGGGTGAATGTTAATAACAGATCACCTGATCGCAGAAGACCACGTCAAACTTTTCGCCGCTGAAAAGCAGCAGGTAGAGTGCCACATAGATCATACGCAGATAGGCGCAAAGGGCATGGAAGTAACCACACACACTTCTGGGCAGCCAGTCTCCAACACACACCACTCGAAGATCAAGATCCAATGTCTCGGAGAAGCAGTGGGTGGGGTCGTAGTGTGCGGTCCAGATCTGCACCTGGCAACCACGGGAGCGAAGGGCCACTGCTGCATCCACCACCAGCCGCTCCGCTCCTCCGATACCCAGATCAGGATGCAGGAACACCACCCGCACCATTCTACACAAACAAGTGAAAGCACACATTACAGTAAAATGCAATGCATGTCTACTAAATTGGCACTCATACAGAACTCTGCGGCTAGACTTTTAACTAAGACTAAGAAGAGAGAACACATCACCCCTGTGTTGGCTGAACTGCACTGGCTCCCTATTTCCTATAGAATTGATTTTAAGGTTATGTTAATTACTTACAAAGCTCTGAATGGCACAGCACCTTCATATATCTCTGAGCTTTTAATATCTTATCAACCACAAAGGAAACTTAGATCATCCAATTCTAATCTTTTAATCGTACCCAAAGTGCTCCACAAACAAAGTGGAGAAGCTGCTTTTATCCATTATGCCCCCAAACTATGGAACACCCTGCCTCTGTACATCAAGCAGGCGAGTTCAGTAAATATTTTTAAAAAAGATCTGAAAACATACCTGTACAGGAAAGCTTTTAGTTAACTCGTCTTATCCTGTAGACTACTTTTTCAGATTATTCTACATCTGCTGCTATTGGAGGACGCAGCCAGCCAGAAGCAGATGGGCTCCCCCTATTAAGTCAGGTTCTGCTCAAGGTTTCTTCCTGGAATATGGGAGTTTTTCCTTGCCACAGTTGCCATATGGCGTGCTTGTGGGGGGTAAGAGGGTTAAGGCTGCCAGTCTTATGACATGTAATTTTCGATATTTTTGATATGTTGCTGAGTGGATCATAAACGGCCCCAGCAATGAAGAAATGTGATTGATAATGACTGACTGACTATTATTTTGTTACATGCTTCAAATGTAAAGCACTTTGAGCTGCATTCTGTGTATGAAAGGTGCTATACAAATAAAGCTTATTATTATTATTATTACTCATGATAGCTGGGAACGTGTCCTTGCCTTGATATTCATTATACGGGCGAAGGGAATTCACTGGGGCTGTGCAGATGGATGGAAATAAAAGTTACTCTATCCAGTTAGTTTACGTAAATCCATTTTAGTGGATGCTTCAGCTTCTATGCAAAATTACATGTAATGTAGGCGCAACAACAAAACTATGTTAAGTTATAAGTCTTGTTGATTGTAGTAGTTAGCATAAAGCACTAATATGACAAAAGGTGTAAAAGAGAGCAAGTAAAAAACGTGCACAAGTATGAGCAGAGGTCCAGGCTCACATCACCTCAGTCACACAGTCCTTCCACTGGACACACTAAAACACTCAAGAAAAAATAAGCATAAGAGCACACCAAGACACTGTCGCCTTCAAAGGACTTACAGTAAAATGACTTACATCCGCTGTCCTTAAGTTAGCCTACACGTATAGGCTAGGCCCACACCAACACCTAAGTGATTTCCTTACTAAACGTTTAGCTCAAATTAGCTGGTGATTTGACAATCAGTCTGTTAACTGTTAGTATGGTTTGACAAATTTACAAACCGAAGGATTCATTAGTTCCTACGTAGCCTACAACACATCACCTCCAGAACTGAACTGGTGTAGTGGAATCTCAAATTCATCTACATCTGAGTTCTTCTAGATAGATGAGTTAACGTAATGAGTTGTTCAATACAGAAATATGACCAGCTGAAAGCACGTTTTCTAGTAACTACTGACCCGCATAACACCCAACGTTAATGGTTATATGAAAGCTGACACCAACAACAATTTCATGAAACGCACCTTGAATGCCTTGGGTTTGGTCACCTGGACAAATGTAAACTAATCTGTCAATGGAATATCCCAGAAGCCGTGGACGCCATGTTGGCTCAATGTCCATGCTGTTGTAAACATAGACAGTAAAAAAAAGGGTTGTAAAGGACGGAATCTATGGACGGGGCCTGAGCCAAAATGTCGTCTATGTGCAGAACAGGCGAATCAGAGCACGACATTTCGTGAGAGCCCGTAAACCCATTGCCTTGTATTTAAAAACTTAAACTAGGCATAAAGGTATTTTGAAATGTTGACTATGGAAAATTCACTTTTTTTAGGTAATAAATTACAGAGGTCAAATGCATTTGACTCAAAACAAATTGTCACACTTTTCAAGTCAGTGAGCTGTCAATGTTGATTGCTATCAGGCATTATGCAAGACCGCCCTGGGGTCCTTCAGTATGTTGTCGTGGCTTTCCTTTCCCAAGGAATCGTCATCAAAAAAGTCTTTTTAGCAGTTGCGTTGATTTGGTCCACAGAAGACCTTTCTGTCTGCTTTCAAGAGACCTGCTTGTGTTGTGTTGTGTAACATATCTTCATCGCCAGAATGGTAAAAACCTAAGATTTCTTTCTGAATAAGTTGTCAATTCCTGGGTCGAGTAAATGCAGTGTGTTTGCTTATATGTATCTATCGATGACTTAGGTGTTACCTGAGTGGCTGCTAGCTTGCTAAGTTAATACCAAGCTAGTTGGTCAGCGTTTGACGTTGGATGTTTACTGACTATTAGTTAGCTAAAGCCGTTATGTGTCTATTCATTTATTTTCTTATTAATGGATTCAGAAATGGGCGGCGTGGTGTTGTTTTCCATGTAACACACTCCTTACAGGTTTAGTCTGATCTGAACTGTTATGTCTTGCCGGTTAATGAGCTGGATAGGTCCATGATCCAATTGTAGACGTGGCTATTTTGACTGTGACCGGTTTTAACTTATTTTGTGCTACTGAGCTTAAAATGCAACGTTAGTTCATCTTTAAAGGCTCTTTAGATCATGTGTCGTTTGTGATCATATGTCAATTGTGTTACATTTCTCGCACAGCCTGGTCCCGCTGCTAGTGCCACCAATGTTGGAGCGTCCAGTCGCTCTCCCAGCAAAACAGTAGCCCCCCGGGCAGCAGGATCCACAGTCCGGCAGAGGTAAGGTCATACAGATGTAGTCAACTACGGTTGTAAACACCGTGAGAATCTTGGTAACACGCTCACATTCTGACACCACTCTGACGCGAAGACCTTGTAGACATTCATGGATAATTAACTTGAGTAAGTCGTTATTTCAGTCAGTTAGTAGCAGAGATTTGTTTGGGTGATTGGTTAATCCTATTAAGATGCCATTGATGGATGGCAAGAGAGAAGGAGAGGGAAGGAGAAGAAGACTCATAGAAGAGCAAGAAGGTTACATTATTAAGCCAGTTTCTTATTTGTTTGCACATTGTAATTATTCAGTGTGACTGTAAGAAAATGGAATCCATCAATGTGTTTTCTCAGGATGCTGGGGAATGTTAGCCAATCTATTACCTAGACTTTAACAAAATAAATATTGCAGCAGTACATTCATATGTGTGTGCGTGTCTGTGTGTGCGTGTCTGTGTGTGCGTGTCTGTGTATGCGTGTCTGTGTATGAGCAGGAAAGCCACCAGCAGTGGAACACGAAGTGCAGGCAGAGCCACCGCATCAACAGGGACAGGAGGCATGTGGCGCTTCTACACTGAGGACTCACCAGGGCTTAAAGTGTAAGTATAGGATCCCTACTGGACACACACTTGAAAGTGTGGCTTCAGCATCATTTTACATTTGTGTGGAACGAAACACCGCCATAAACTCATCCAGTACAGCCCTGCCTACTAAACGTAGGATACATGTATGAGACCTCTATGCATGAAGTGCAATATGAAGACATCGAAGCCACAATGTTTAGTTTTACATTCATATTTATTTATTGGTATATTTGGTTGAGTTCAAGATGGGCAAAACATTGCAAAGCATATGATTCAACACTTAACACTGTGTGCAGGCAGTCAAGGATTTGTTCTGAGCCTGATGAAATCAATGTCAATATGGGTTTCATTTTCATTTGAACTTTTCTGATCTCTCATCTGTAAATAACTTTAGGTGGATTTGCTGTGCTCAGTGCCTTCTTAATATGGCGAGTTTTGTAGATAGGATAGCACCTCAAAAGCACTAAACATGTTTGATCAGGAAAAGGTAGGAAAATGGTGCAAAACGTTTTGATTTTGAACTGGCTTCAGTATATAAGTGATGTAAAGTACAAGGAAGTCCACTTCCATTTTCAGTAGTTTTGAGGATATTGAAGGTAAGAGAAGGAAAGAAAAGTAATTAATAAAATGAATTGATAAAAATATATATTTTATTAAATCTGAACAGTTAAAAATGAATTGACAAAATATATATTTTATTAAATCTGAACAGTTAATTAGGAGGAATATTATATGTTAAAATTTGGTAGGTGATGTATGGAATAGATGGTTCTTCATGTTTTTATATAAATGTAACAAAACAATACGTAATGTTGAATTACTTAAATTAATTATTACGTAGTGCACAAATCCCAACTTCCTACAGCACATTAGCTTCCTGAACACTTAAGTTAAGCTACAGACCACTGCACTAGGGGTGCAAAGCTACATGGATTTGTAGCCGTTTAGGTTCAATACAGACGTCTACCGAATGTACCAAATGCAGTCTTTTACAGTAATTAACAGTAGGCTTTTTTTGCATGCGGAGCATGTTTCATATTTGAGTTTCCACACAAACATATAAGGTGGCAGACCATATGTCTGTTTACACCAAAAACATTTGACACCTTCTCAAAATACTATCCCTGCTCATATCTTTTGAGCATCAGCAATATTGTTAGTAAATGTTAGGCTAGCAGTACTTATGTCTTACAGTACCGGAAATTAACCAAACCGTGATGAGTTCAAAAGCAAGGTACATACTGAATCATGAGTTTTGTGTACTGTTACACCCCTATTAATAACCTCAGTTATCCACATCTTCATCCCTTTATCTGACATTTTAGCTTTTAAACACATACAGTGATGGTCCATGTGTTGCCAAGTGTTGGCACCCATGCTAAAGTTGACTAAAAAGAGGAATATAAAATCTTTTGGAAATTGATCTTAATGCCTTAAGTAAAAAAATGAGGAAATATCCAACCTTTTAGGACACCAATTTTCTTTGTGAATGAATAATGTATCATAAATAAATAAATGTTCTTCCTTAAAATACAGGGGTCATAAGTATTGGCACCCCTATGTTAAATTCCCATAGAGGCAGGCAGATTTTTATTTGTAAAGGCCAGTTATTTCCTGGATCCAGGATACTATGCATCCTAATAAAGTTCCCTTGGCCTTTGGAATTAAAATAGCTCTACATCATCACATACCCTTCACCATACCTAGAGATTGGCATGGTGTTATTTCAGTTAGCCTATTAGCTGGTTTGATTTGCATTGAGCTCATTGAGCATCAAACCAGCCAAAGTCATAGTGCGTGCGTGCATGAGGCTATTCACTTCCAACAATGCGTTTGCTCTTGCATATGTTTCTGGACTGGTGCTTGTTTTAAGTCCCTGGTGTGCTAAGAGTAAATGGGGCGTGCTGCAGGAATCATTTATTTAGGGGTTTATGAAAACCTGTAATGAGTTCAAACCTTCATCCTTTTTCCTTCATCCTGTAGCTTGCTTACGAACACACACACACACACACACACACACACACACACACACACACACACACACACACACACACACACACACACACACACACACACACACACAGGTATGTTTAATTGATGCAGGAAGAGTGGGGGATGATGGGAATGGGGATCAACATGAAATGTTAATGCCAGGATATCAACCCTCTTTCTTAAGCCACCTCCTGATCCATACAAACCGTGTGTAGGTGTGTGTGAAAATGAGTGTGTGTTCCTGGCGATGAACAGTTTATGTAGGTGCATGCCTTCGTGTGGATACTGGTGTGAGGATGTGTTTAAGGGTCAAGGTGTACCAGCCTGTTAATGCTGTTGAAGTGTGTGTGTGTGTGTGTGTGTGTGTGTGTGTGTGTGTGTAATTAAAGTTCCGTTCTGAAAGGTCACATCAATTAAAGCCTGGGGGGTGGGCCTTTAGTCGGCATGGTTACGCTGCTGCCTAGCGACCCGGGGGACTCTACGAAGGGGTTCTAATAAAGCCCTTCGTTAGCTGTGTTCTCGTTAGCCTCTTCCCCTCCAACTGCGCAGCTAATCCAGTCACATGACCCAGAGGGTGCCCTGTGATTGGTCCTTTGGGTCAGGAGTGGAATCGACCTGAGCTGTCTATCACAAAGAGACATTGAACATCTGTCAGAGAGGAATCTGTAATGACGGAACAACTCTCACCTAGGAAGTTATGTGGTAGAGCACTGCAACACATCTCCATTTAGTCACTTGGCAGGTTCTGACCAAAGTAGACGCACCCAGTTTATCAATGCCTGTACTTGTATGTTTACTTTTAGACCCCTATCCCATCTCTCTTTCCCACTCACTTCCTGTCTCTCTCCACTGTCCTATCGATATAAAAATATATTTTAAATAGATGGATCAAAATGATTAGTCCCTTCATTCTGGGGTGCATTTCCCGTGGGTAGTTGAACAACTGCTGTAATTAGATGATCGAGACTATTATGACTATTAAATGATCATTAAGACTATTGATTTTAAATGACTCTACATCAGTGGTCCCCAAACTTTTTCTTCTGAGGGCCAGCTCACTATGCCTGGCACTAAGAGAGGGCCAGAGACTCGGAGTATATCAGTAACCATAAATAGCTTAGTGCTGTGAACAACAACAATCTACCTTAGTTAAATATTCCATTACATTTAATCATAGGCTACTGCATTTTAATACCATTGTTAGCTGTGTTTATATTTCCATCATGCCATGTAAAATGTAGCTCAAATGAAATGAAATGAAATGAATACTAATAAAAAGACTTTAGCATTCCCAAAAGTATATCTTATTTAAAATGAACTCTGAACTCTGTCTTTGCATACACAGCTCAAGTTGTGAACAAGTAATATCCTACAAATAATTTTAAGTTCTCAAACTATGAGAGTTTTATGAAGTGCTGGCAAAAACATCTGGAATGACCACCATTCTAACTTTCACTCAACGGAACTTTGTGAATTGTGAATTTGGATGAACATTTGACTGAGTGAAGAAAAAATAGTTAAAAATAGTTATCCCAGGAAGTCCCAGAAATATGACTTGAATAGAAGTTAGTTAGTTATTAACAATGAATTGAACTTTTAGAATACTTTGAGCACTGATGCAGTCAGCATAGGCCTCTTACATTGTTTGCAGGTAGGCCTACATTTCATTCCGTTTTCGATGGTAAACGCGAAACAGCGCCAAGACAACCACCAGTGGACAGAAAGAGTATTACACGTGTACTGTTAAGACCCGCCATAGAGAATGAATGGGGGAAATTACGGATGTTATAGTTTGACGATGTCGTACTCCCCTGCGGGCCAGATGCTATATACCACGGACATGTTTTAGGGGGCCACCCAAAATGAGGTGGCGGGCCGTATCTGGCCCGCGGGCCGTATCTGGGGACCACTGCTCTACATTGTTAAGAAGGTGCTCAAATGCTTGTTCGGCAAACACAGTACTGATTAGATGTTAAGTCCATTGCCGGGAACAAAGCAATCAGAATGTAAGCCAGTTAATCAGTTGCTAGTTCTACCCTCCACTAGGGGGTGCTGTAAGAGTGAGAAATGGACACTTGTTCATACAGACAAACACTTAAACGTGATGGTGCTTTCAGGCAAGGTGGAGATTCTTCTGAGAGAGCCTTTGTGAGCGCTAGAGCGTTGGTGACTTGGGGAGGTGTTCTGCTACCCTAATCCAGCCTGAGGACAACTATATATTAAATGTCCGTTTGACAGCTGTCATCCTGTCAGCTCAGACATCCATTAATTCATTTCTCTCTTTCTTTCTTTCTCTCTCTCTCTCTCTCTCTCTCTCTCTCTCTCTCTCTCTCTCTCTCTCTCTCTCTCTCTCTCTCTCTATTTATCTATCTATCTATCTATCAGAGGGCCAGTCCCAGTCCTGGTGATGAGTCTGCTGTTTATCGCCTCTGTCTTCATGCTGCACATCTGGGGCAAGTACACACGCTCCTGAACGTCTTCGTGATCCTCGACCCCCCGACCTGTTTTCGTTTCTTAAGCCAACGGACCTGGACCAAACCCGCCACCCTGCCCCAGGGGTCAGACAGACCTACAGCCACCCCTCCCCTGACAGTCCACATTGCTAGCCTGGGTCTGAAGATATTCTCACGCCTGTCAAGGTGCATCATGAATCTCATGTTTTTCCTCTTCCATTTTATTTTTGTCTTCTTTTTCTTTTGCAGACATAATTTGTACACAGTGTTAAGTAATAATTTTCAATAAAGTAAGGTCTATAATTCTGTGTGACGTGTGTATGTATGTATGTGTGTGTGTATATTGTGTGTATGTATGTATGTATGTGTGTGTATATATATATATATATATATATATAGGATGCAACATACCGAACTTGAAGCAATTATGTGTTATTAGCATATTATCAGCTTACTGCACAAGAGGCTTTCTATGCAAACCAGGTGTTTCTACATTCCACAGACTTAAGGAGGAAAGGGAGTCTCTGGTTGTCTGTTTGAACTTGCAGCTCTGCAGACCCAGCACCTGGATGAATTAGTCTCAGTGTGAGCACACACTTTCTCACGTAGACGGCCCCAATCACCACTTTCTCACCTGGTAAAAGTGCTGTGTCTAATTGTGGGAACTGAGTGCACCTTGTGCTTGACTTGGATGTCACATGTTTGCTTACGGCTCCCACACACAGCTGCGTTCCGTCAACGCATGCCAGTGGGTGTTCCCGACGGTAGCTATGCAAATGACTTGAAGTAAAACCGTAATGTGATTGGTTGGTGCTGTCCGTAGATTGGCTTGATTGGCCGGTGTCATCTGTCGGTGCAGCAACA
>NW_027468587.1:36845705-36860705 GCF_046254945.1 Alosa pseudoharengus | reverse complement strand
TTTGAACCCAGGGTCTTTTTCACCATGACAAGTCGAACACCCCCTCGAGAGCTAGATTATGTTGATCAAAGGAGTAGAACTTATGTGTACCGGGAGTTTATTAAAAAGACTCTTTTACTGTCAAACTCGGTACTCCTTCGATCAAAGTAATCTAGCTGTTGGAGGGATGTGCGACTCATTGCCATGGTGAAAAAGACCCTCAAATGACACTTTAATTACACTTCAAGGTAAAATGGGCATATAGGATGAATTTTAAGATCTTACCTATTGCATTAAATCAGCAAACTGATACGCTTTTAAATGAGCTTTATCTACTTTAGTTCACTTTTAAGAGCCTGTCATTCAAATTAGGGCCCAAAGTGACAAATTCACCCACCAAATACAAATAACCATCTACTCGTGTCCCTTGTTTCAGTGTCAGGTTTTGTCTTTGCTAACCTGTAGTTTGTGCATTATTAGTGATAGCCCCAGCTGCATCCATCCTAACCTTTCCTTCCCACGGACTTGCACCTTTGCAGTTGCCGACACTGTTAACACTGTTGCCGGCACTGTCAACTTCTGCCCTGATGGACTGGAAGCTCAAAGAAGACAAATGAGGACGTTGACAGACCTCAATGTTGAGCCTCTTCTGATCATGACAAAACAGAGGCTGATCAACAGCAGACTTAAAAAGTGGCAGGATGTCATAAACAATCAAAGCCTTTCATAGTAAAGGGCCAAGTGTATCAAAAGTCATGCAAAAAGTATATGAATGTATGCTGTATACTCTTGGCCTTTTACTACAACTACTTTTACTATTAGTACCACCACCTCCGCTACTCCAACAACTACAACCCATAACTAGATGTACCGCAGAGCGGTACAAAATATGACCACCGCCCAGTCCAGCACATTTTTTCCACAAAAATAAGTCATGCTCAAATTGTGTTCATTTCCTACTTTCTTCCTTTTTTGTGTGTTTCTAATTGAGTGTGTGCAGAGTGTGTGGTTGTTTTTGTGTATATGTGTTTTGTGTGTGTGTGTGTGTGTGTGTGTGTGTGTGTGTGTGTGTGTGTGTGTGTGTGTGTGTGTGTGTGTGTGTGTGTGTGTGTGTGTGTGTGTGTGTGCTTGTGTTTGTGTATGTAGGTGTGTTTGTATGGGTGCATGTGTGTGTGTGTGTGTATGTGTGTTTATGTGTTTGTGTGCGTGTGCATGTTTGTGCGTGTCGTGTGTGTGCATGTATGTGTGTGTGCATGTGTAGTGTGTGTGTGTTTACGTGTCTTTGTGTGTGTGTGTTTTTTATGTGTGTGTGCATGTGTGTGTCTTTATGTATGTGTACATAAATAAAGCAAATCAGGGAACCACCTACTCTTTGCAATAAGTGCCATGGGATCTTTAACAACCATGATGAGTCAGGACCTCAATTTAACATTCATGCAAAGGAAAACATCTCCTGCAGTACAGTGTCCCTGTCACTGCAATAGGACACTGGGATTGATATTTGTTACCAACACCACTTCCAGCAGGAACCTACTCTTCCAAGGAGGTTTCTTATCCAAGTACTAACTAAGCCTAGCCTGACGAGCCAGACCCATATTAAAATGTAGGGTCTGGGCACTCACCATTCGCAGTGCTCAGTCCGAGGGGCAGGATAATCGGTTGTCTTTCAAATTCCCTCTGCACGCATAGGACAACGCTGAGTCCCATGCGTTTTCCCACCAGCGGAGCTAGTTGGCTAGTTCAAACTTTTGCCAACTTAAAACAAGCTTAACTCGTGTCACACTGTTGGCCAACAGCAACATCCATCTTCTTTGTTTTCAAGTAGCAGGGAATTCAAGCCAAACCGTTGCAACTCTGCCATCAATCATTATGTTAAACGACTCCATACACGATTTGATTGGCCTGATAGAATTTTAATTTTTCGAGCTCACAATCCAACGGAGAGTTGCTAGACTAGCCCTGGAAGCAAATGTAATTTGCTGCCGCTAGGGTGCGTCTAGATTTCTAGGCTAAACTAAGCCTGCTTAGCTTCAGTAATTTAGCAAAGTCAGGGTATCTGCTGGTCTGGCTGCTGGCTAAAACAAAAGGTGAAAGGCATATATGATTCTAACGGTCTCACTGAATTGCATTATGCACACTCACTTCTCACTGGTATCTGCTAGACAACAAGTACCAAAACATGATTAGTTCATAGATTTCACATGTAAAATACATTTTATACAACCCCACCCCCATCTTGCCTATTCATAATTCTGAGAAATTCTTGAATTGTGTGCATGTGTGCATGTACGTGTTTATGTGTGTGTGTGTGTGTGTGTGTGTGTGTGTGTGTGTGCGCGTGTGTGTGTGTGCGCGCGTGTGCGTGCGTGCATGTGCTTGTGGGTGTGCCTGTGGGTGTGCATGTGCATGCATGCGTACATATGTCTACTGTGTGTGTATGTGTTATACGTATGACCCCTGGAGGCACTCAGTCAGGGCCGTAGTCACCATAGACATTGGGGTGGACGTGTCCCCCCCAATATTCAGATGTGACCAAAATGTCCCCCCCAATATTCGGAAATAGAAAAATAAATAAAGAAAAAAACGCTATAGGCTACTACAGGAAACCAACAAGTCCCACCATCTGAAATGCAATCAAACGTAAATAACGCACAAATTAGTGAGCTATTGATGGTTTCAGAGAGAGTAGCCTACACTGTGAGTGGTTTGTCCTGGTGGTTTTGCATTTTTCGTTAGAGGCGTGTGCTATCAAAAGCTTCCTGCACCCAGTGCGGGCTGTCAACAATATCGCAAAATATACCGGTACAATTCTCACAAAACTTGTTGGAAAGGTCTAAGCACTGTCTAAGGAAACCCCATTAATTTTTGAAGCTGATCAGACTCAAAGGGAACTTTGAAGCATTTTCCATAGTGTAGCCTATTTTCTCGCAATGATAGCGAAAGTGAAACGTAGTGTCCTTTTATTTGAATTTGTGTGTGCCTGTGTCATTCATTTCTTTCACATGTCTTACAACATAAACTAGAATTGCGGTTCCGAGGAACTGCAAGAGTGGGTTTGATCAGTGGCACGGAACTCGGCCTCATCCAAGGATTCCAACGGTACCTCATTTATGAAAATCGGGCACACGGATCAAAAGTTGTCTGCATTAACGCAACATCCAATAAGCTAAAACGCATAAATAACATGGTTGCTATGCCGGTTGCTATGGTGGTCGCTAGGTTGACATTACAGGGGTGGTTTCTAGGTTGTTGCTAGGGTAATTAGTTAGTTGCTAGTAAGCCATCTTAAGCTGACTGCATAAAGTGATTATTTTAAGAGATACATTTTCAAACCAGAACTGTGTATAGGTCATGGTTAAAAACGTATCAGAATCTCAGAAATAATCACGTAATGCAGCCAGTTTAAGATTTTTTAAGAAGTCAGATTTTTTAAAGGCAATCAAATTTCTGCTGACTCTCTTCTGGCTGCGGTTAAAGGCCAGCGCCTGCTGAGAGGCCTGAAGGGTCAGTTCTGAGGTTGTTGGCTGCTGGAACCGAAAAAAGGACTGCATTTTCTTAAAAGACAATGTGACTGAAGTGCGGGCAAAGTTTGCACAGAAATGTACGATTTTTCCCACCCTCATCGACCTTGTCATAAAACTTGTTTAAATGATCACACGACGCCTCCTTGCTGCTTTGTTGTCTACATCAGCATTTCTCAAACTTCTTTGACCTGAGGCCCAGTCAAGGCATACTTTGGGGTCATAGGGCCCACCTACATGAACCCACCCCCTCCTCCCAACCCCTATCAAATTGTAATGATATCACAATTATTATTTTTATACTATATTGCCTACATGCACTTCAAAACAGTCAATGTTTAAAGTGCTAAGATTGTTTACAAAAGTTTGTGAAAGCATGCACATCAGAGTACTGCTTTACTAATGTAAAATATAATTAGGCCTACACTAGTTTCATTGTTTTTGCATTGTTGCATGATTGATATGCTATTTAATTACATTTCATTTGAATGCCTGAATGTAAGAATTCAGGAAACACAATACCAGCTTTTAACATTTCTGTTGTTAGTTTATGTAAATCACATAACACATGAACTGTTTACATACTACTGATAGCCCATTACTGTACACAATAATACTGTGCCCATTCATTAACATATATTAAACATCAGGCGTCTTGTTTACACATTTAAACCATATTTGCACTTCGAATTTCGCTTCCAAACTGTAATAACTACATCTACAAAGTCTAAAGAAGATAACCATGTAGTCTGTTCATAGATAAGATCAATTTTGACAGAACTACAGACTTCGTGAAAGTAGCCTAGTAGTCCTACATAAAAGGCTCCATATTCACTTCATTGCAAAATCGCGGTTGGTCTGTTTACACACTAAAACCATATTTACACTTCGAAATTCGCTTCCAAATTGTAGTAACTACATCTACGAAGTCTAAGGAAGATAATCATGTAGTCTGTTCATAGATAAGATACATTTTCACAGAACTACAGACTTCGTGAAAGTAGCCTAGAAGCCCTACATAAAAGGTTCCATTAACTTCATTGCAAAATCGCGGTTGGTCTGTTTACACACTAAAACCATATTTATACTTCGAAATTCGCTTCCAAATTGTAGTAACTACATCTACGAAGTCTAAGGAAGATAACCTTGTAGTCTGTTCAACGATATGATACATTTTGACGGAACTACAGACCTCGTAAAAGTAGTACCTAAAATTTGTGTGATAAATGGCCATCACGTAGCCTAAAGCATATAGCACTAGCATATGACAACAGCAAATAGCTAACGTTTACGTTAGCCTAACTTACTTATCGTTGACGTTGACCCGACACGTTTATAAGTTAGACCATAGACTGATAAGGACGTCCATCAAAATTCCGTGTGTATCCTGTGTATCTTTCGTGCTGCTATCCTGTTGCCTTTTCCCTGTTGTTCCGGCAACAAGGTTTTTACGCGATATTTGCCACATCCCAGAGAGTTGTTGTTTGGTGGGTCAGGTGACGAGCCGTCGAATCACAGCACAGCACCCAGAATGCATTGCAACACACCGTCTAGAAGGGACTCAGCGTTAGGTCGGCTTTAAATAGCATACAGAACCTATAGTAATATAACGTTGTCTGTAAGCTCCACAGATCGTGGCAAGACAATTGAATTGATTGAGGACTTCTTGCTGGGCAACGATGAGTAACTTGATTAGTAATGCTGCGTGGATATGTATGAAATCTGTATGAAAGGGTGTTTCTCAATGTAATAATCTATACAACTGTACACATGACTAAGTTCAAATGGAGCTAGTTGGGTATAGGACTGGGCTGAATGGATTGGTGAAATACTTTATTTATTTATTTTTTTAATGACCTATATGAACATGGTTTGGCTTTAAAAAAAAGAGGACATGACCTTTACACTTAGTGCTGGCAAGGCATTGAACTGGGCTGAATGGATTTGGAAAATATATATATATATATTTTTTTTAATGACCTGTATCAACATGGTTTGGCTTTAAAAAAAAGATGAGACAGCGCTTCGCGCTGTCTCATCTTTTTTTACATTACCTTTACACTTAGTGCTGGCAAGGCATTGAACTGGGCTTCATTCAAGGATTCCAACGGTACCTCATTCATGAAAATCGGACATACTGGTCAAAAGTTACATGCACACACCTTCATATACACAGACAGCCCAGCCCAGCCCATTAGACATTGCCAGATGGCTTAGAACTCTGCCAGGTGCAAGTAATCAACTCTAGCAGCAGAGCTCTACCAGGTGCAAGTAATGAGGTGCTGTGATGTCATAAAGCCCCAGCATTCCGCCATTGATTTCAATGGGGCCCAAAAACGCCGAAAAACGGGAATACCGCGAAAACGACAAGGGCCAGCGACACGAAAGCAACAAGCAAGTTACACCGGTTCGGGCCTGAATTTTTAGAGTTTGAACTGCGTCGATAGCTCAAACGGTCTAGGAGCAGTAGTTCGGCCAAAAAGTGGGTGAATAGGAAGATATAATAATAACTAGAATTGCGGTTCCGAGGAACTGCAAGAGTGGGTTTGATCAGGGGCATGGAACTCGGCCTCATCCAAGGATTCCAACGGTACCTCATTTATGAAAATCGGACATACGGGTCAAAAGTTACATGCACACACCTTCATATACACAGACAGCCCAGCCCAGCCCATTAGAGCTCTGCCAGGTGGCTTAGAACTCTTCCAGGTGCAAGCTTAAGCAATTAGAGCTGTGATGTCACAATCGAAATTTGAATTCTGAACATTCCGCCATTCATTTCAATGGGCCCAAAAAACGCAGAAAAACGGGAATACCGCGAAAACGACAAGGGCCAGCGACACGAAATTAACAAGCAAGTTACACCGGTTCGGGCCTGAATTTTTGGAGTTCGAACTGCGTCGATAGCTCAAACGGTCTAGGAGCAGTAGTTCGGCCAAAAAGTGGGTGAAAAGGAATAATAAATAAACTAGAATTGCGGTTCCGAGGAACTGCAAGAGTGGGTTTGATCAGGGGCATGGAACTCGGCCTCATCCAAGGATTCCAACGGTACCTCATTTATGAAAATCGGACATACGGGTCAAAAGTTACATGCACACACCTTCATATACACAGACAGCCCAGCCCAGCCCATTGGAGCTCTGCCAGGTGGCTTAGAACTCTTCCAGGTGCAAGCTTAAGCAATTAGAGCTGTGATGTCACAATCGAAATTTGAATTCTGAACATTCCGCCATTCATTTCAATGGGCCCAAAAAACGCAGAAAAACGGGAATACCGCGAAAACGACAAGGGCCAGCGACACGAAATTAACAAGCAAGTTACACCGGTTCGGGCCTGAATTTTTGGAGTTCGAACCGCGTCGATAGCTCAAACGGTCTAGGAGCAGTAGTTCGGCCAAAAAGTGGGTGAATAGGAAGATATAATAATAATAAGAAGAAAACTTAAGAAGAACAATAGTGGTCTTGCTGGATCAAACCCACTAATAAATAAAGTAAACTTAAGAAGAACAATAGTGGGCTTGCTCCGCAAGCCCACAGCATGGCTTCGCCATGCTGTGGTCTTGCTGGATCAAACCCACTAATAATAAGAAAACTTAAGAAGAACAATAGTGGGCTTGCAGGATCAAACCCACTAATAATGCATTCATATGCTAGTAGTAATGTCAGAAATGAACCGGTTTATAAGCCTCTTAGAAATGGTTGTTGCATCTTGCATATTACATTTAGATGCGCACTCAATCGCGCATCCATGCAGGCAAAACATAGCACTCAAAGTGGCGACGGCACAAAAGTTGAAAAAAAATTTACAATGGCGGTGATAGCCTTCAGTTAATGTGAATCGCGGACAATAACCAAAGAAAGTAATTTCTGTCAGAAACCAGCCTATAATGCATAGGGTAATTTGAGGTGAGTCAGACAGAAGAGGGACCTGTCTTAGTAGCCTATCCTGAATCCCATCCCTTTCAAACTACCTTAAAATTGTGCGATTAGCCACCAGAATAATAAGATCAAAATACAAAATATGATTGGGATATAGGTCCAAACCTATGAGTAAGCATTCAGTGCATAGACTGTATATATAGTTCTATACAGTCTATGATTCAGTGTAATAGAGGTTATTAAAGATACTCTAGTTTGTATTTTCTTTTAAAATATATATTTAGGAGACAAATGGAGTCATACCAAAGGTCTATGTCCAGGGATGGATCATTGAATGAATAATACTGGGCCCAAGAGCTCAGGGGGCCCTGAAGCCTAAGACTGTGTGAAGTTGCTTCTCCGCCCTTCTCTTCTATTTCCACAAAACTCACAAGTCATCATAATATAAAGGGTCTTTTTTTTTTTTTAATCTTCCGGGGGAGAAGTTTTTACATCTATGCCCAGGGATTCATAATCCATCTGTGCCTATGTCCGTCAAAAGTTTGGTAGGCCTATATCCTACTTGACTTAACTAATGACTTGTTTGTGATTTTAATAATATTTTTGCATGCCAGGAAATGTATTGAAATTCTGTTATTGAAATTCAGACCGCACCACAGATTTGGTCCCCCCCAATGTTGATATCATGGCTACGGCCTTGCACTGAGTAAATTTACACATAAATTAATTTATTGTATGGCCCTCCATGAACGAAAGTCCACGAACCTTGGCATGCATTGAGAGGGTGTCATAATGATCCTACACTTTCAATTTTGTGCAGTTTTGACTATGTTAGGTCACAGATACCTGCGATTACAACACCTCATTTTTAGTGTTTAACTAGGTGGCGCTATACATGAAATGAGTGGTTATGGAATGGGTTGACATGGCCCTTTGAGATCAACATACAAAAAAAAAATGGTCCTCCTAAACCCTACGGTTCTCGAGATATTCACAGAAAACTGTGTCTGCCCTACCCTCCTTTCGGGGGGTCCAGTCCAGCGGGGGGGCTACAGATCAAAACCAAAAAAGGAGGTTCCATGCTATCCATGTGGGGTTACATGCCCACCAAGTTTCATGTACCCCGGTCTTACAGTGTCCCAGGAATCCTTGACGGAAATTTGGACATGCGAAAAAGAAAAAAAAAAAAAAAAAAAATCTGACTAAACCTATATGGCGGTCATAATTATAAAATGAGCCGACCAAACCATGACTTTAGACAAATGTTTGGGGGTTCGGTTGAAAAATGTGTATTTCATGTGTTTCAGTTTTGCTAAAATCCACCTGACTTTAAAGTAAATCTAGTCAAAGCATTCTGTCAACTCTCATGGCACCGAGGTCACAGTGAGCTCCACACAGCCTTAGGGCCTACCATACATCAACAGATTCCCTATTAAAGTGTATACATTTTTTAACCACTAATAATGCTCAAAATATACGAAACCCTGGAGGGGTCATTGCAAGATATTATTTTATATATATCCAGAAAACGTGCACTCATTTTACTGAATTGTGTACACATCAGATTTACTAAATTGAGGGCACAATTTAGCTAAATTCGCACACTATTTAGTAATACGTGCACACAATTTAGTAAAATGAGACCACAATTTAGTAAAATGAATGCACAATTTAGTAAAATGAGCGCACATTCTATTAATTAGGGCTGTAACGATTTACGATTCGAAACCGAAATCGCGACATTCATATCCACGATACTGTGTCGCAGTGTGAAAAGGCAGAATCGCGACACACCCTTTCTAGTGTGTGTAGTTTCACGCAGTGCTTTGCAGCTTATGCAGCCGCAAAAGCAACCCACAACTCCCGCTTTACTTATCGGTAGCCTACATTGTCCAAAAACAAATAAATAAATACCTCTCCTTGCTTTCATTGTAGACTATGTGTGCAACTTTACCAAACAGTATAGAAGTAAACCCCCTCTCCTTGCCCCGCTCTCTCTCGCGCTCCCTCCCTCTCACTCTCCCTCCATCTCCTGCTCAATGAACACGCGCGACTTAAATAAAACATTCACAATCGTGAAAGCAAGGACGCATAGACGACTAGCTAAATTACTATTAAATCCGCTTAGCATCATTAGCATGCTGCACATATTTGTTTAAAACTCTTGCATTGAAGTTGACTGGTCATCTCAATACCAACGTTTCCCAAAAGGGCCAGTCCCAAGGAGAACAAGTAGCCTATTACCTTGAAACTTAAACACACATGGGGAAACTGAAGTCCAATCAGTAGACCATGATAGGCTAAGCTATATGCTACTTTGTTTACAATATTTCCAGGCTTCAACCAGACAGCTGAATTAAAGAGGTAGAGTTGTAATAAAAAATAGTAGGCCTAGGCTATAGGCTAATCTGCATAAAGTGTGCTGTCATAAATATCAGTCATTCAGAAAAATATTTTTATATCAGGATATAAAATAATAGATATATTATATTGTAATCCTCTGGTGTTCTAAGGGAGGCTATTAAAATGTTATTTAATAAAATGTCTAGCCCCCCCCCCAAAAAAAAAAAATCGTATCGAACCGTGGGTCAAAAATCGTGATTCAAACCGAATCGTGAGGTTGGTGTATCGTTACAGCCCTACTATTACACAAAAATATCTTGCAATGACACCTCCTGGGCTTCGTAAAAACAGTACCACACTTCTGCAGTAGTATGAATAGGGTCCCTACACATAAAACCAAGCGTCAAGAACTTAGTAAGTGTACCGAAAGTTTAATAAAAAGAAGCATTATTAGTGGTTAAAAAATGTCAGTGTGGATGCGTCTGGCACACTGCCCTTAGTACTTGCACTGTTAGCCTTTTCGGCCTGTTATCGCTAAAGCCGGTCAAACTCGGTACTCCTTCATAACGGGGTGTCCGACTCATTGGAGCCTGAGACCATATGTCGTTTTTGCCTCATTGTTTTCTTCTCAAATCAGACACACAAACATATTAAATTGAACATCAAAAATGTTACATCACTTCTGGCTGGTATGTATCAAAATGTTAAGCACAAAAAATATACATATATATATATAATTCACACTTAGTAAAACATCCATAATTAAAAAATATAAATAATTTAAACCAAATTCCAAATACCATTTCACACACTAAACTGAATAACAAGTGAAGATTACACAACAGGAAAAGTGCATAATTTTATCATAAATCTGCTGAGTGTGTAGACTTGGATTGTACTACTAATTTGCATACAAGACTCAAGGATTCTGAGTGGTCAGTGGACAGGACTGAAGTCAAATACAGTCCTGCTCATTTGCATATAAGGTAAAGGGGAAACACGCCCCAAATTACATAATCTTCATATTACCTCTTCTTCACGCACACACACACACACACACACACATACACACACACACACATACACACACACACACACACAAATACACATATAGGTCAAATTATGTAAGGCTTTACACACCTTGCCTACAGGAAAAGACAGGTCTGAGCACACTTCTCAAAGAGAGTAAAACCAAGGGCACTGACACACACACACACACACACACACACACACACACACACACACACACACACACACACACACACACACACACACATTCCTGAAAGGCTTAAGACCTGAACCTGCTCTACAAACTTACTGACACATATTAAAAACTGTTTTCACCTGTGGTCACTCCTACAGTATGGTCTTCTACTCTTCCATACACACACTTTTAAAAATGTCTCTGAACAATACAACTGAGGCTTTCTATGAGTATTATAATGTTTAAATATATTATCATAAGAGGGAGCGGAGGTTTTATGTGTGAGTGCCTGTGAGATTGTGTGTGTGGGAATCAATGATTGATGTGGGTGAAAAATGCCGACTTGCAAGTTTTTCCTCACTAAAATTTGTAGTAGTTAAATATGAATGACCTTGAGGCTGCCTGAGGTCAGTGCACTGTGTTGGGGAGCTCTTTATTTGTAAATATATGCAAGTTTAAATACAGATTGTGTGTGTGTGTGTGTGTGTGTGTGTGTGTGTGTGTGTGTGTGTGTGTGCGTATGTGTGTGCATGGTAAATGTGCATACCACTAAGGGGACTATAAATGTATAATTGAGATGTTAAGAGAATTGGTCACCATAGAGATTATTATATATTAATAAATCTTCGGTTTTGTGTCGTTCCGTGATTTCTCTCCCAAGGGAGAAAAACTCCAACAACTCCGGAAGAAGAGATAAAACTTCCCTAATCCTAATCATACTCTCTCTCTCTCTCTCTCTCTCTCTCTCTCTCTCTCACACACACACACACACACACACACACACACACACACACACACAATACACAATACACAACACACACATACCCACACAATACAAACACTAACATGCTTTTTTCTCTGCTGATGCCAATTATGGAATTATCTAGCTATCAAATGCCACATTCTGAACAAGTCCCATCACGAAAAACAGAACTAGAATGTGTTAGCAAGTCATCTCTCGTGTGTGTGTGTGTGTGTGTGTGTGTGTCTGTGTGTGTGTGTGTGTGTGTGTGTGTGTGTGCTTCATTTCTGTTCATGATGCATAGTTAATCACCATAGAGAGTCCTCTGGCAGGTGACATGTTCGGAACACATGCATAAATAAACCCAATGAGGAAGAAGTCTCACACACACACACACACACACACACACACACACACACACACTCTAACACACACACATTCACACGAAGAAACAGTCATTTTTAAACTCTCCCTTCTCATCTGCGCGATCTTACTTTTCCACACATTGAGATTGTTTAAATCATGCCTCTGCCTGTGGTGAATTACCAGACTGCCCAGCTGTTATTGATGACTGGTCACTGATCCATTTGAATTGTTCACTGAATACCCCCACCCCGAGATATGTGTGTGCTGGTAGTCAGTTAGAATACAGTGTCATGCCATGCAGCCTATAGGGCAGGTCAAAGGTAACTGTGTGTTCAAACAGAGACCGGGACAGGACCATGGAGTCCCAGATGGTGGAGTACCGTCATAGCTCCAGGAGCTCAGCTTCTGTCCACCCCTCCTGTCCCTCCATCATGGCCCAACAGGATGGGGGATCGTTTCCATGCCCTGGACAAGACTTAGCCATTCACCCTGACATCAGCTCGGGGAGATAGTAATTAATTGTGAATGGTTTCTTAGCCTGTGATACCCTTACTGAAATAAGAAGACTGCGTCAGTTGCTTGTGGATGTGGTTTTGCAGGGCCAGTCATGATCAGGTTTAAATGAGCCTCCTGTGTGCTTACACCTTCTGGGGAACATGTGATTGCATCCGCTAACGTCACAGATCCAGGGCCCATGGCAGACACCTCTCAGTGCCAGGTGTGAAAGAGGCCGAAGATCATATTACTCTGTTCTGCCGTCTACATTATGTTAAGTGCTGCTTCTGGCCTGGTGTTTAATTCATTGCTCAAGACCTGCTCTTGTCCATGTTTATCTTACTTTTATCTCAGTTACACATGTGTTATTCTGAGGTGCCTTAATTGCTAGAAAACATTTAGTTATCTATGACATACCTATCTATGACATGACAATTTCACTTACAACACATTCATGTGGGTGATTGCTCCAAATATCGAATCAAACTCTGCCTTGACAGCGGTTACCATCAATAATTGCCTTGGCATTTCTTGGGAACACCTAAATACGGTGTGATGAAATAGTCACTCAACCAAAAAAATGTGATAAGAATAATTATCCCTTATAGCTGTAACCACCACAGCCTAGCTGTACACTGAAAAAATTGGATAGTTCCTTGAAGAATGTCAACGTTACTCCAAGAACGTTCCTCTGATGCTCTTAGAGGTCTCTGCCAGAACCTTGATGATGATTTTTAATGAGAAAGAACAATTTTCTTGAATTTATCTTTTATAGGCCTATATAGTGTGTAGCCTAGACCAGTGGTTCTCAAATGGGGGTACGCGTACCCCTGGGGGTATGTGAAGGCACTCCAGGGGGTACGTGAGATTTTAAAATATACATATATTTAAAAAGTAGAATCCATGCAAAACAATTATTTAATAAATATTTCAGGAAAATATAAGTTCATAAAATGAATTTTATATTTCATTAGGCTATTCAATTTCATTATCCTAAAAACCCAGAGTCCCCCCCATACCAGGATGGTTCGACCCAACCTGTCACATGCCATCCGCCATCACCTGTCAATCACTGTCAAAACTCAAACGATGGAGTCGTGGTTGAAGCGTAGCGGTAATTCTTGTAAAAACACGGAGGGACAAGTGGCAAAGAAGGCCAAACCAGAGCCAGCAAAAGAGCCGCTGTATCTTGAAGAATATGTTTTATTGCTCTGTTTTAAGTCTTTTTTTCTTAACTAAAAATGCTTTGCGCTGGTACTTGGCTGAAAAAATATTTCACAGGGGGTACATGAAAAAAGGTTGAGAACCACTGGCCTAGACCAAACTAATTCAAAGCATAATCAGATAATATAATGGATATGTAAGTTATAGGCTATGACAACAAAGTTTTGATGAATAATTTGCATATAGTTGACTATTGTTTCAATTTGTTTATTGCGCAAAAGATCTGAAGCATTTAGCTACTTGTGTGGTGTTTTGTTAATCGTGTGTACTAGTAGACTATTTAGAAAAACTAGCCTAGCCTACTAGGCCTATGTCAAAATAGCAGGCAGAACACCGGTCAGATAACTCGATGAGCACACAGTTGGCGGGTGTCCATGCCGCGCGCATGGAATCTTCTTTAAAACTGGTAACAGAATTTTCTTCAGTTGAGTCAACATAACTACAGTATACCACCACAGCATACACAGCTGTAAAGAACCCAATCAATCACTTGAACATGGACAGGCCTGGCCCTGTGGACCAGTTATGGGGCAGAGAATCTGGTCAGCAAGGTGAAGAGTAGAATTGGTTATGTGTGAGGATACCTCAAAGAAGTGTTCGGTTAAAGGAAAATTCCGGTTTTTAGCACTTTAAGGCCCTTTTCTGGTTTGTTTTGGATTAACTAGAGTGGTGGACACCGAAATTTTGACGATTGGTCCTGTCTCGACTTTTCTGACTCGTTTTGAATCACCTTTGACTTCTCAGGGTGACTGGCAATGGGAATACTGTAGTAGGCTACTCAAACATGTCCTAAAACAACCCTTAACGTTCATTTTCAAAACTGTGCAACTCACCGAGTAGTTAGTGGTGTTCGTTGATGTTCCAAAACAAGTAGCGTAGGGAAATACAGTTTCTGTCGTCTTTTATTTGGCATTTTGTAAAATCCCATTGATTTCTGTTGGAAGACTCATTGCACGTTGATATTACTGCGCCACCGTCTATGCTTCAGGTTCAAATATTGAGCGGAAGTTTCTACGCGGTTGTGAGGTGTCTGAATGAATAGTTCCACAATAGGCCTAACAAATAAGACAGCTGGATATATTGCGCCGATATATTTGCTTTTAATAATCAACGAACACCACTAACCACCCTGAGAAGTCAAAGGCGATTCAAAACGAGTCAGAAAAGTCGAGACAGGACCAATCATCAACATTTCGGTGTCCACCACTCATCCAAAACAAACCAGAAAATGGCCTTTAAGTGCTAAAA
>NW_027468587.1:36828205-36833205 GCF_046254945.1 Alosa pseudoharengus | reverse complement strand
CTTCCAGTGAATCAGCAGCAGGCAGAGGACAGACGGACTGAGCGTGTGCGATAACCAGAGAGCAGCAGGTTGTGAACAGAGGGAGGAGAAAGTGAAAAAGAAAGTAAGAAAGGGATGGAAAGACAAAGGTGACATTTCATTCATAAAAAGTGGCCATGGCTCCTCCCATCCACGAGTCATGTAGAGCAACACTCGACTCTGAACACTCAAAAGAGGAAGTAGAGAGAGAGAGAGGGAGAGAGACAGAGAGGACGTCATTCCTCGTCATCGCTGGTTCCAGTTCCTTGGTTAGTGAAAGTTGGAAACTCTTACCGCTGTGCGTAAAACTCACCCCCTCACCCACACATACAAACACACACACAAACATACACACACACACACACACACACATGCACACACACATATACACACACACTAAGGGAGAGAGACACACACACACACATATGAACTCACACACACACACACACACACACACACACACACACACACACACACACACACACACACACACACAGACACACACACACACACACACAGAGAGAGAGAGATGCCCATAATTCCCATGGCACAGTGTAGTGGAATTGTTGGCATAACAGTCCAGAGAAACATATACAAATCATGGTATTGTGTATGTCTCATAGAGTAAGAGAAGAAATTACCTTTCTCTCTCTCTCTCTCTCTCTCTCTCTCTCTCTCTCTCTCTCTCTGTGTGTGTGTGTGTGTGTGTGTGTGTGTGTGTGTGTGTGTGTGTGTGTGTGTGTGTGTGTGTGTGTCTGCCAAGCCTTCCACCACAGTGGGCCAATACAAGAGAACTTTGCTCCACTGCTCCAACCACACAGTTTCTCCTCCATGTGGAACTGAAGTTCTCCAGTTTTGGCTCAGCTTCTCCTTCTGAAAACTATTTGTGTATGTACAATATGTGTGTATGTGTTTGTGTATGTACAATATGTGTGTATGTGTTTGTGTATGCACAATATGTGTGTATGTGTTTGTGTATGTACAATATGTGTGTATGTGTTTGAATGTGTGAGCATTTGTGTGTAGGTGTGTTTAACAATGTGAGAGTTTGTGAATATATGTGGGAATGTGTATGTGTTTGAGCATGTGAGTGTTTGTGTATGTGTATGTGTATGTGTATGTGTATGTGTATGTGTATGTGTATGTGTATGTGTATGTGTATGTGTATGTGTATGTGTATGTGTATGTGTATGTGTATGTGTATGTGTATGTGTATGTGTATGTTGTAACGTAGCCGGCAAAAAAATTGAGCGTGTGTACGTTGTAACGTTTCACTTCCATACCAACCCATGATAGAGAATGAGACTGTGTGGGCTGTCTCGATCTCTGTCATCCCCCACCCACTGATACAGACAGTCTCCCAATTCAATTCAATTCAAAAATGCTTTATTGGTATGAGAAAAATAAGACATTCGTATTGCCAAAGCAATCATACAAAATATAAGGGACACAGAGAAATGGAATTCAAGTGTCTGAAGAGACTTACATACAATCAGCATGTATCACATCATATATCACTATAGAACAATAAAACAATTAACATGTATCACATCATATATCACTATACAATTAGCATGTATCACATCATATATCACTATAGAACGATAAAACAATTAACATGTATCACATCATATATCACTATCACATCATATGGCTATAGAACAATAAAACACAAACACAAACTAAAGAAAACTACAGTTCACAGAACAATACAATGCTGTCTCTGTCAGCAGATACATATTTATATAAACGTATATTGTCTATAGTAATATCAAACACATATATATTTAGATTATATTAGAGTCCATCAGTTTATGAAGTTAATTTCACTGACAAAAATGTAATGGGCTTTTGGGTGTTTGGGTGATACTTATTAAACTAAAGAAAAAGGTTTATCTTATTTTTTTATATTGTTCATAGAGAGTGCTCTTCAACCTTCCCTGTCTGGCAGTGACCACATCTTCTTTCCTCTTTTGGCAGCCAGGTTTTATAGTGTCTACCTGTTTCCACTTCAAGGTTGTGGTCACTGTGCCTGTACTCTGTCAAGATTTGCCTCTGGTTCATATCTCTGACAGAGAGGAGATACGCTGCCAATTTATACTCCTATAGGGTCAGATAGAAATGTATTCTGCTTTGGCTAGTAGTTTAGCTTCTCCAATGTTCCAAATAGTCTTCTTTTATTTGTTTGATGATTTTGTTGGAGACACATTGCTGGTATGGAAGCAGTGCTACATGTAGCTTGTGTCTTTTTCAGGTTTCAGGAGTTAGTGAGTGTCAGCACCAGCTGACACAAAAGAGTCTTTTCTGGGTTCAGTTCCTGTTTTTTCAGTGCCTCAAAATGGAGTGTTTTTTTGAAGTAGACTTGATGCAATGGGTAATAGATCAATCTGTTGGATGCTTGTCCTATGTAGTGTATTTGTGCATATTGAGTGGACCCCAGACTTCACTATCATCTGCTTTCTGCTTATATAGCATCCAGTCAGGCCAAGGCAGTCCCACAACCTCTCTCAACACAACCCATGTATTTTACCTGCAGGGATACCCACTCAATGTGGATGCCTGATAGTGCTCACATTCAGCTGAGATGAATCAGGTTGTCAAAGACTAAGGGTGAAAATCAGACCTCAATTTAGCCATTAAGACCATAGCAGAAAATGCACATGAGTTTACAGAGTTCGGCTTTACAGGGTCATTTATCATAGGACATTGCAATCTGTCTAGACTAAGTACAATGAATTACTTTGATAGGCATCACATCATGAAAGTAAAAAAAAATGCAAACTGTGTTTTCATAGGACGTAACTTCCTATCCAGATATATCAGTCATCTGGGCCTCTGCCACCTAAGTGTCCGCATGCTCTCAAGACAAATATTTGACCAGAAATATCCTGAATATTAATTTAGACTGGATATTTATAAGTCTGACTTCATACAGAAAACAGATACGCAAATAACAACAAACAAAAATATATACGTAAATAAACGCAACAGCCTGTGAACACCACTGTGGCTTAAATCACAAGTCTGCAATTAGCATGGATCGCTAACACCTCCTCTGTGGCAAACACACACACACACTATCACGCACTGCCATGCGTAGGAGATTGTTACATGTTTGGCATGGAGTGGAGCTGTTGAGGGCCCAAGTTGTCATGGTGATAATAGTAGGACTCACCATGGAGACCAAATCTGAGGGAAAAGCAGAAAAAGAGAGATAGAGAGAATTAGAAAGAGAGAAGGGGTGATAGATAGATTACAAATAAATGTAGAATAGTAGAATAGATATAATAGACAATAAACATATTCCACACAACCCACAAATGTAAATGAATGATATGTAAGATCAGTAGACAAAAGTTAGTTAAGTAGAGATCTAGCTCTAGATTGAGGAGCCCTGATGCCTGTGGAGCAAAAGCTGTTTAAGAAGCCTTTAATTCTAGTGGCCAGTGGCCAGTGGTGCCTCCCTGATGGAAGGAGCTAGGAGAGGTCAGAGACCATCTTCTTTGCTTGCATGACAGTCCAGTGAGTGTAGGCTACAAAGATTTGGCTGAAGGGAGTGGGCTGCTTATGAGTTTGGATGCCCGGCTGTAATTTTGCCCTTGTTTGATTGTCCGTGCTGCCATACCATGCAGTAATAGAGGATGTTATGATGGACTCAACGACGGCTGAGTAGAACAGAGTGTGCTATTCCTCTTTAGCAGAACTCTCTTAACACCCCAGTAAGCAGTAATCTATTGATGGTGCTTGTGCTTTAAAACAGTCAACTAACTATCAGTCTCTGCTGTGTGGATATGTGTGTGAATGTGATATCATCATCAATGAGGTCCAGTTGTGGAGAGAAAATATGACGCAGATGTTTAACATTGTGAAGATGTGTGTAGAAAGAGAGTCATTTCAAAATTCCTCCTAGCTTGGTCACAGCTTGTGTATACAGAAATGTTAACACACTGCTTGCACACACAGACAAATGGACGCACACACTCTCCCACATACACAGAGACACACACAGAGGCCTCTCTCTGAACTCACTCAGAACTGTTCTGAGCATTCCAAACATTTCCCCTTGATGAAGTAAATACACCCCCCTTACACACACTCACTCTCTCTCGCTGTCTCTCGCTCTCACTCTCTCTCTCCCTCTCACTCTCCTTCTAGATCCCTCTCTTCCTTTCTTCCTCTTTCTCTCAATGAATTATCTGGGTATGACGACACAAGTCAGATTTGAAATTGTGATTCCAAGGCAGTACTGACCGATGATGTCATATGATATTGTGACCTCATCAAAAAGGGACATTCCTGTTGTTATTTTAGGATGCTTTGCATTTTGATATGGTGATAAAGATAGAGAGATTATGATGTAACACACACACACACACCTACACACACACACGCACATACACACAAGTTACTGATGAACTGATAGGTGGGCCAGAGTTGGCTAAAAAGATCATTTGAATATTCCACTGCACAGCAAAAGAACAGTTACTGGAAGGTCCATCTCTCTCTCTTTCTCTCTCTCTCTCTCTCTCTCTCTCTCTTTCACACACACACACACACACACACACACACACACACACACACACACACACACACACACACACACACTGTTTTCATTTCTCCACGTCTCTATCTGCCCTGGTTTCATTTTTCTCCATCCTCAGATATATCCCACTCAATTTTACCATATCGCACACCCCAACTCCACCCACCCATTGCCCGCATTGCGCACACACACACATACACACACACACATTTTGTAACGCGTAGTGAGTGGAATACTGAGGAAATGTTAGCAGGGATTCTGTGAGGGGTTTTTTCCACTGTGGAGTTGTAAGGATAATGGAAGTTCCTTGATGGGCTGACCCAATGGAGCCAGAAACCAAACTCCCCCAGCATGCCTGTCAGCTGCTCCCCGTCTCTCTCTCTCAAATGCTGGGTCCCTACTGTGGAGCATTTTCACTTCACTGTCATTTCACTCACAC
>NW_027468587.1:36813205-36823205 GCF_046254945.1 Alosa pseudoharengus | reverse complement strand
GACCACTAGTTGGCAGACACCCAGAGCTTCGATTCAAGCTCAACCTTTTTTTTTAAAGTTTTCAGGAAGCATGTGAAAAACACGCGAGAAACACACGAAGAAGACGTGCATTTCCTCCATAACGCGGAAGCGATGCGGGCCATAGTTTTGCACAAATTGAAGCAGAAATACACCAAATGTTGAAAAAAAAATTAACGTGTGATGAAGTCTTGGATCTGTTAATCACCTATTCTGATTCTGAAGGAGAATATCTGCCTTTTGGAGAATATGATCGATCGTCTATTGACTGATAGTCACGGTGCGTCTGTGAATGGAGGTACGTCTTTGCGACAGTGTCCACTAAGCATAACAAGCTTATTTCGACCCTCTGCCCAACATAGCTGGAGGTGCCAGTGGCAATAGTGATGATAGTGTCCGTAATGGACGTGGTATAGACAGCAGGGGTTGTAAAAATAGGGCTCTGAAGAACTACAAAGTCACCCACGATATGGAACTGATTTGACCAGGCTACTTTATTGTATAGTAGCATAGGGTTTGTGATTATACTAATAGTTTACTATTGTTGATTTACATGTGACTGTATTCCTGTTCATTTGTTATGTCGGTGAAATGACAAAAAAAGAAAGTAAAACTGCTCAAATATGTTCAACATCTAGTATTTACTGAAATGTGCATAATTCACGGTGGTTACCATCCAGTGACATCATAATACACAAATTAGATGAGTAAATTTACCCCCTTCATAAACTTCTGTTCATACTAAATGATTTTCACATTTACAGTAGGACTTTATCTCTGACCACTTGCAAGCCATGGCCTTTTGAAATGATGTACAAATCCAATTTATTCTTTTTAAACCCTGGCGGCTAAAAGGTTAATACAGTCGGAGGTCCTTAGGCTGACCCAAGCAAAACTGTGATGTCATCCTAATTGATTCGGCCGCCATATTGGATTTAATTTAAAAAACACCTAAAAGTTTTCACAGGTCACAAAGTTTGTCCGATTGACACCAAACTTGACACACATAATCTTCAGTCCAAGCCTCAAAAAAGTTATCCCTTTTTGTCTTCAAACCTAAAACCGTTCGCCCATAACAGCCAATCAAAATTGGCGGTGAAGCCACCAAATAGGAAGTGAAGGGATATCTCAGTAATACTTTCACGTATCAAAACCAAACTTGTTACATGGGCTCAGAACCCAATTAGGAGGAGGCTCAAGAAATTTGGTAAATTTTGACCACTGTGTGGCGCTATAATCACAGGAAGTAGCTCATATCTCAGCAATGCTTACACATATTGAAACCAAACTTGGTACATGGACTTGAGACCCCATTCTGAAGATACAAAATAAATTTGGAGTCTTTTGACCACTAGGGGGGCGCTATAATCACAGGAAGTAGGGTCATATCTCAGCAATGCTTTCACATATAGAAACCAAACTTGGTATATGGACTTGGGATCCCATCCTGAGGACACACAATATATTTGGTGACCTTCGACCACTAGGGGGGCTCTAGAGATACACGAAATTAGCTCATATCTCAGCAACGCCTTTATCTATTAAAACCAAACTTGGTACATGGACTCGGGACCCGATCCTGAGGATACACAATACATTTGGTATACTTTGACCACTAGGGGCGCTATAATTAGGAAGACTTTTACGTATCGACACCAAACTTGATACGTTGATTCGTGAACACATCCTAAGGACCCACAATAAATTTGGTGACATTTGACCACTAGGGGCTCTATGATTAGCAACACTTTCACTTATCGCAACCAAACTTGGTATGTGGACTTGGGAATAGATCCTGAGGATGCACAATTAATTTGGTGTGCTTTCACCACTAGGGGTGCTATAATTATCAACACTTTCACCGATTTAAACCAAACTTGGTATGTCCAGTACAGTCCAATCCAATCCCAACTCCTGCTTATCTGCTTGGCCCCCTCATTGCTGCTTGCAGCTATATTTCTGGTTGGGTTTACACTAATCAAAGCACGGTATGCACAATTGGATGAATGGCTGCTGTTTCATCATCTCTGCAGACAGCTGACTCACTGGTGAAGTGAGAGTTTGATGCTGCTGCACAGGTATAGCCAGTGATCCCAGGCCATGAGCCAACTGGGCATTCCTCAGCTTTGAGTCTGTGCTTATTCAACAGCCTGCCTTTTGCATACAGTAAACAAACTTGTATCATATAGGAACCATACACTTCCACAGCAATTGTTCGCTTACAAAAAACCCACCCCACCCACGCAAAGATGCACATGCACGCAATCTACTACCCCAAATACCGCAATAACGTGCCCTACCCTATGATGTGCTATCCAGTAAATGCATCCATGAGTATCCATGACTCACACTTACAGTCAGCAATATCTCATATTGCTTAAATGAGGACTCTACTTATCCAAATATTACAGGTTGTAGTATTCACTCTCCTTGTCATTTTCTTTCATATTTGTTTTTATGTTCATTACTGTAATATTAATACAAGGGCCATCTGTTGTTGTCTTTGAGAATTTACGTCTGTTATTTTTTTTTTTTTAGCCTATTAATATTTTCTTATTTTTTATGTAAAACACTTTGGTGCAATGCTGTTGCTTTAAATGTGCTATAAAAATTTACTTGACTTGTCTTGAATAGTATACTGCTGTTAACCCAAACTCATATTTTTTAACCAAACATAATTGCATAAAGATGTTTAGGAGATGAGAACGATGTCACATTTTGAAGGGTGTTCAAAAAAATAAATCATCTCACTTATGCCATGTCAAAAGTCTATTTTGTAGTGCACTGAAGCTGAATGCTGAAGCTACTTGGTGAAAGCATGTCCAGAAATATATTGTACCCGTTATCAAACTTTAGAAATACTACAGACACAAGGATACAAGGAAGTTTATTGTCACATGCATATAGTTACTGAAAGTAAGAAATGCAGTGAAATTATGTCTGGTGTCAGCCTATTTGTGCATTTATGGGGGGGGGGGGGTGCAGTAGAAGAGGGGTGAAAAAGTGCAGTAGAAGAGGGGTTTAGTATAAGTGGCAAGGGCTGCATAAGAAAGGTGGGGGAGGATTGGGATTGGGGGGGGGGGGGGCACCAACAAGGAGCACCCAAGAGCAACAGGGGCAAGGAAAAACTCCCTTACTAAGGAAGAAACCTTGGGCAGATCCACGGCTCAAGGGGCTAACCCAACTGCCAGGGGTCTTGGTGTGTGTGTTGGGGGGATGACAAGGGAGATGGGATAGTGTGCTGTGTATGTGGGGAGAGGGCAGTGTGCAATATGTGTGTTGGAGAAGCTTCCTCATGAGACAATGTGCTGTGTATTGGGGGGGGGGGGGGGCAGTGTGCTGTAAGTATGTTGGGGATGTGTGTTGGAGAAGCTTCCTGATGAAATAATGTGCTGTGTATGTAGGGGAGAGGGGGGGGGCACATACTGCAAGTATGGTGAAGGGACTTAATATTGCAAGCAGAGTACTGTATGTATGACGTATGTGAGTGATGACAGTGAAGATGTGTGTGTGGGCGGGAGGGGAGTGGAGCAGTGACTGTGTGTGTGTGTGTGTAGTGTGTGTGTGGGTAGGTGGGGGCAGTGTGCTGTATGTAGAGGATGTGTGTTGGAGAAGATCTGAAGACAATGTGCTGTGTATGTAGGGAGGGGGGGCAGTGTGCAAGTATGTAGAGGAGGCTTACTGTAGCAAGCAGTGTGCTGTATGTATGTGAGGTGATGACAGTGATGATGTAAGTGTGTGTGTTTTTTGTGTGTGTGTTGGGGATGGGGGGGGGGGGCAGAAAGGCTAGGCAATCAAGGACATGGGTAGATCAGATATGTGTGTGTGTGTGTGTGTGTGTGTGTGACGTGTGATGAAATAAGAAAATAAATAAAAGGTCTGTAGCATAGGGAGAGGGATGTAAAAGTGCTAAAAGTCATGTAGGTGTGTGTGTGTGTGGGGGGGGGGGGGGTCATGAGTGCTGAGGAGTGAATGAGTGCAAAGTCAGTCTAGTGTGAGTTCAGAGTTGGGAAATGTTTGAGAGTGCTGTGCAAAGTCAGTATAGTGTGAATTCAGAGTTCGGATGGCCTGGGGATAAAAACTTCTCCTGAGTCTCTCAGTTCTGGCTTTGTGACTACATAGGCGTCTTCTTGATTTCAGCGGTAGGAATAATCAATTGTTAGGATGAGAAGAGTCCTTCAGAATCTTTTGGGCTCTTAGGAGTACTCTTCTGGAATAGATATCTTGTAGAGCAGGGAGTTGAGTTCTTATAGTACGTTCAGCTGAGCGCACTACTCTCTGCAGAGTACTAAAATCTCTAACTGTGGAGTTCCCATACCAGGTGATGATGCTACCAGTTAGAACACTCTCAACCGCTGAAGTGTAGAAGGCCTTCATGATGGATGTAGAAACTTTGAATTTCCTTAGCTGACGAAGGAAGTAGAGTCATTGTCTGGACTTCTTCAGACTATATTGAGTGTTAACAATCCATGTTAAGTCTTCAGTAATGTGGACACCAAGGTATTTAAAACTTGTGACTCTCTCTACAGGTTGCCCGCTGATCATTAGTGGTCACACTGATGTGATTTGCCAGAGATAATAGGACAATATCAACATCAAAAAGTGAAAACAAACTAGCTTTTAAATTATGCACAAACCATGACAACTGCCTGAAAGATTTCCCTAGGTTTGGTGAAGGGGGACAGTCAGTTGGTCCGGCAGTCACTGTTTTTGTCAGAGTGAAACAGCATGGCCACATGCAGCAAAAAGAACCGTGCTCAGGACTGGACCACAATCCATGTCACTTTCAGACTTGCATAGACATGCTGGCATTTACACTCCTAGAAACTGACCTTTGGAGGAGTAGAAGCGTGACTCACAAACAGATAGGCACACTCACACACTGGAGGTAACCTACACAATCAATTTGGGGAAGCCCCCAACCCACACTCTCAAAGCCTGGCAGGGGATGCTGGCCAAACACACACACACACACACACACAGGTACAGTACATTTACATTTCTTCATTTAGCAGACACTTTTATCCAAAACGACTTACAAAATGATCTACATTGCAAAAGAGACCTTAGCCAACAATAAATACTATCAAGTAAATAGTGGATGAAGGTAGTGGTGGAAGGTGAAGGATAGAGAGGGATGCCCCTGCTCTGGTAGCACTTGTTTTTTTCATTCTTCATCATTCTGATGTGTCAAAGAGATTTGGTTTTGTCTTCACATCAAACAAAAACTCAAAGTGTTCTGCAACTTCTGTTATCAACTCTTTGATAACTTATAAGGGTAAAGAGATATGGTCTCTGCAAAAACGTTGGTCTTCTGGAACAGCTTACCCTATACGTGGGGTAAGAGGAGCCTAGGTATGGGGTAAGTTGGTCCAAAACAAAGATTTCTGGTAAAACATTTTTATTTTCTTAAAACAATAATTTAATTTCTACAAACAGTAACAAACACCAACATTTAACTGAGAATTTGCCAAATAGATTCAACTGAAAATTTGCCAAGACAGATTTAGGCCTAACATTTTTTTTTATATTTTGTTGTGATATAAGAAGCAATGCGAGCGGATAATCTGGCCCCACAAGGTGGTGTACAGGGCAAAGGGGCCCTATAGGCTGTAGACTCGAGCCTTGGGGCACCCCCATGGCCAGGTGGTGAGACGAGGACAGTGTTCTAGCCAAGACACATTGAATGATCACTCAGTGAGGTAGGATTCACAGTAGGAGTGGGTGTTGCCTGTGATGCCCATGTTGGAGAGCATGGATAGTGGGATGTGGTGGTTGACCATGTTGAAAGCAATACTGATTAATCAAGAAAGATGAGTACTGAGGATCACAATTCTGCTCTGGCTGGCTTTAAGGCTTCTGTCACAAACAACAGAGCTATTACAGTGGAGTGGCCATCTTTAAAGCTGGATTTCAGGGTTTGTGTGTGTGTGTGTGTGTAAGACAGGGAGTGTGTAAGTCTTGTGTGTGGATCTGTTATTAAATATCCTACACTGTATATAGCTCATCTCCTTCTGATAATCTTGTCAATGCTTTTGGTTCAGACTAGCAATTTGACCTTAACTTTTAAATAATGATTCAGATAAAAAAAAAAGGTTTCAATCTTAGGGTACACTCCTTATACAATCTCTTCCATTGCATCTAAACAAACACACAAAGATTATGCCATTGTGTCCAAACTGTTGGCCATTGTTGGTCAAATATGCTTTCTATTTGAATATATTTTTATTGTAAAATATTTTATATAATATATTTTATTGTAAGATTGTAATTTGATTGATTGGTAATTCAGGAGGGTTAACTAAAATTGGTTCATTATCCAAAGGTTAAGTTTAGTGTAGATTCTGATTCTATGATAGAAGTGGTTCAGCAGAGTATGCAAATGGCTGGAGTCAATAATGTACGATGGTATGGTGGCATTTACACTCTTAAAGGCAAGTCAAGTCAAGTCAAGTCACTTTTATTTATATAATGCATTTTTGTATACACAGAGTGCAACCTAAAGCGCTCCACATACAAGACATTGACACACAAGACAAAAAATATGTGCCACAATTTCTATGGAAATTAACCATACAAATGTCCATGCAAATCAGAAGATTCCTATAAGCAAGATACATTATCCTGTCATGTACTGTATACTACTATAACTGTACTTCAGAATGACCTGCCATCAAAATCAACACTCTAATTAGGGCCCGAGCATCGAAAGGCGCAAGGCCCTATTGTTTCTGTAAGGATTGTTATTATTATAGTTGGGAATATCCTGTCATGCTTTGCCTTTTTTGAGGTGGTTCCCATTGGAGAAAACTCATGAAATTTGGCACACACAACAGGTGTCCGATAAAGCTGTTATGGACAAAGACTCAGCCCCGGGTGTGGCCTATGGACTCCACAGTGCCCCATTATGTCACTTAGTCTCGTGTAGAGTGTGGCTACCCGACCCGAGCCCAACAGGTCCCGACGGGTCGGGTCGGGTTCGGACAAATATTTAGAAATTATAGTCGGGTTCGGTTCGGGTTCGGACACATGGGGGCGATATGCATTGGAAGCTTTACATTTAAAATGGCTTATTATGTTGAGTAACCAACAGGTCAGACCTAACAGCTTTCTTCCTGTGTGCAAGATTTGTTTATGTAGCCGTGACAAACGCATGTGCATTTCAGGCGGCATGTCTTGGGTGACGTTAAAAAAAAAGTTGTTAGCCTATCAGAAGATTTTAAGATTATTTGCGTTGCATAACCTACTGTGGTAAAGACATAGGCTACCGGTAGGCTATGGTCGTCTCGTTCAACTGGATGAGGATTTCCTCGAGTTGCCCCAATTAACGTCGATGCTGCATATGGATCAGTGACAAAGGCACTGTAGTCTCAAATACTGTTGCAGTTCATTTCAACACTTTTCGTCAATGGTAAGACTAGAATTCTATTTCAATAGGCTATGCTTGCTTGAGCCTCTTGTGTTAATGTGCGCTGTGTGTGACCTGCGTGCGTGCACGCTCATCTGATTCTGTAGACAATTTCATTTGTTGTTTGTTCCGTTTAATGGGCTAAAAAGACAGGCTATCCACAAACATGAACGTTTAATCACTAGCATGGGAATAACTGAGGCATCATCATCGTCGGGCTTGGGTCGGGTTCGGAACAGAAATTTGCGGCCCGAACCGCACTCTAGTCTCGTGGTTGGTATATAGCTATGCACACCAAATTTGGTAGGTGCGTGTAACTCCCTAAGACAAACAACTTTCATGTGTAGATTGCATTAACCACATTAACCCCCTCCCCCTTATGTCATTGAGTCTTGTGGGCAGCAAATAGTTTCACCCCCACACACAAGAGCTGGTAGGGATGTGGACCCCCCCACCCCCCTCCCCCAAGTGGGTAGGCTGAAGGGAGTTTTTAGGATAACTTGTTAATTGCTGCACTGCATATCAAAATGTATGTCATAAATTGGTTCTTGGAAGCACATCATTGTACCCCACATATTTGTGGTGTAGCGCCACCTAGTGAATATCATCGGTGTAAATGTCACATCCAATATACAGTGAGTGAACTTGTTTCCAAAGTATCAAACTTGCAAAAACAAATAGCACACACATCAGATACGTGCATTTGTGCACAGGTGAGCGCATTGTTGGATTCTGAAATGCCACGGGTCGCGGACCGCAGGTGTTCGGGCCCGCCATTGCCGCTTGCGGTTATATTCTTTTTCTAGTAACCTCAATGTTGAAAGTTGGCTTCTACCAAAACACCACATAGGGTCCTGCGTCAATCAGCCCCCTCAGGAAAAATATATTGCCATGGCTGCTTTTGGTCTTATTCGAAGATCAGACGGGAGGAGGAGAAATCCGTCATAGGGTGTTTTTCAGTAAATTTGAAGATGGGAGGTTAACCGAGCGCTCCTCATTCAAGCCATGCGCACGCCAGCCACTTCTGATGCAGACAGACAGTGGGCTGAAGTTCACAGAAAGGGTATTCCCCACGGTTGTGCGTTTTTCATCACTTCCACATGCGATACAGAAGGCGCAAAAGGGGTTTGCAGAGTAAACTATAGACTTGGTAACAGGTTTTAACTAAAAACATTTCTCCGATGAGCGCGCAAGTGAGGCAGAACTTCCCTTAGCATGGCGGATTAAAGTCTCTTTCCAACAACTCCTACCAACTCCTCCCGAACTCTAGCACAAATAACTACTAGGTGAACAATTCTAAAACAAAATCGTCTATTCAACAGTAGCCTGCAGTCCGAAGAGAATCTCTGTTCCCTACGCAACAGATGCGTCGCTGTAGGCGGGGAACGCATTGATGTTAGGCTACAATAATAAATGATCAAGTAGCCTATGCAAAAAAAAAAAGACAAACCAGAAACAGAGCGCCGTTGCAAGTCGTGTGAATTATTCTTTATAATTCATTACACGAAATTACGCGAGGCATTACACGAAACGGCACAGATAGTTGTGATGTTTAGCTTGTGAATAAAAATTACTGACACTACAAGCCAAAGCTAGATTCTCAGCGTCCATAGCGTCAGATTACGCCTGTCCCGTTTGCCAGTTTAATATCACAGTTAGCCAGTTCTCACTTCCATTAGGTAGGTAGCTCTTGTTACAGAGCGGGGGTATCATGAGGTTGTTCCCTGGCAAGAAGAAACGGGGACACACGCTTCCGCTAAAAATACCTGTCTACGACTATATTTGGATTGGCTGGATCACAATCAAATTTCTAAAATAAACGGTCCCGCCCCGGCACAATGAATGGAACTCTGCTATCACACACCGCCGTGCAGCCCACTGCTATATTTAGTATCGGCGCTTGCGTCAATCACGCGCCTCAGTGCGTCAAGCCCTCGCCCCGCCCCCGCCGGCTGATCATTGGCCAGAATTAGAACGTGGCCAACAAATTACGTGTGATTGGCTCTTTGATTTACTGTTAACTAAAGCTACAGTAACCTAATTTAGGCTATTTGTTCGTGTGTTGTGCCCGCCGCCTTTAATTTATTCGGCCATGCAAGATCGGGACTAAAATAATATATTACGCCCTTGTTTACTCTCACAAAGTTAATCGCCTGATCATGCACCACTACAGATGGCTAAAAACTGTGCAATCTGATGCGATGCTCTTCTTGAGAATCTAGGTTGAATCTTGCGCTGTCATGCGGTCAACAGGTGCGCTGTCAGCGTTCAGTCAGCAAAACATAGGCCATGTAACCTCATCAGATGGCCCTGACAGTTGAAATGCTATTGAATGGGCCATACATGATGAACAGTAAACACAATCGAACAACTGCAAAAGTGTACTGCATTCATGCCCTAAAGTCGCTTGTCTACAATAATCTCGTGCATGTAGGCTGGTGCACCTATCCAGAATTGAGGAGAAAATACGCAATGTAGCGCTAAGGTAGGCTTTATTGTCCCCAGAGGAAATTTTATCTTGGGCTCCAGCCACTGCATCAAAGACGAATGTAGAAGATTGTATCCTACCAAACG
>NW_027468587.1:36800705-36808205 GCF_046254945.1 Alosa pseudoharengus | reverse complement strand
TGTGTGTGAGCGAGAGAGAGAGAATGTAGGTGAGCCTGAGCTTGTCTTTGGTCTGCATTGTCCCCACTGAAGGTTATGAACTTTGACCTTAACATGACTGGAGCTTTTTATAGATCTAACATTATACAGTTTCAGAGAGAGACTGTCTATGTGTTGTGCACCCCCCCCCTCTCTCTCTGTTGGGGGGTGCTGTGCAATTTGAGAGAAAAAGCTTGCTTTTTCACAACCGTCCTCTTCACACAGAATCTGCTGTGATGTGCTTCATGCTTCAGTTCTGTTGGGATGTACTCTGTGCTTCAGAATAAGCATGCACTTGCAACACACACACACACACAAACACAGAGAGAGAGAGAGTGTGTGAGAGAAACAGAGGGAGAGAGACAGGAAGCTCTGAAAAAAAGAAAGAACATTTGACTCACTCTATGAAGTCCCCCAATTCTAGATGACATCATTGCCCCTGTATCCATGACGACAAAGCCTAGTTCGCCCCCCACTCCTACGCTGACATCACACATCTTTGTTTACGTGTGCGTGTGGAAAGGGGAAAGATGTGTGGTGCGACGTTGTGAAGTGGGCACTATTGCATGCAGCAGGTCAATTGCAATTGGGAAAATTGTAATCGGCATGAATAACATTAATTTTTGCGTTTATTTGGAGAACTTTTGGATAATTGTTATTATATTATATTATTTTATTTTTTTATTGGAGGTGGGGTGGGGGGGGGGGGTAAAGATCGGTTACCCTATGAGTTGCGGATTGTTCACATTTTTGGATTGTTGAAAGTGCGCTTAGTGGTGTCTACATGTGAGTCTACACGTGTCGCTGTGTGAGTGTGTGAAAAAAGCAAAGTTAAAGAGGCGTACATAATTGATAAGTCTGATTTTCCTAAACACACATGACGCGAGCGATTACCGAGGAGCGGCCAGACGACAGACGCGGAATATGAGCGTCAATGGGACTAGTGATGTGTGTACTCTTCCCCGCCCGAGAGATGAGCAAACACTGGACACACACACGCACAGCCCCCTACGCACACTGCCGACTCAAACAGCTGTGCTGGAGGTGTGTTTCTGGGTTTCCATTATGTAATTTAGCTCCGGTAGCGTTCAGCGTCGTTTAGGAAATACCCATAATTATGACAACATGCAATGTTTTTTCTCCTTAGAAAAGAGTGAATTCGATATCCAAACATTCACTACACAGAGCTGGTTTAGATCATAAAAAGATTTCTAAAGATAGTTTTTTAAAGAAACAATTATCAGGAGATACATATTAATAATAACATGCTGACATGGGAATTTTATTTAGCAGCTTTGTGTGTATGCGTGTCTCTGAGCACCAAGTACTACCAAACACATTTCACTAACTGCATACTAACACCGGGGCCTGCCAGCATCGTCCTCTCTAAATGCACAACTGAACAGAGGACAATCCACCAACCATGCTTTCTCTTACATCTTGCCTCCTAGAAATGCCTTGTGTACAGGCTCAGTATGGCCCTGCTCCTCCGGGGTCCAGCTACTCCTCCCAGTCCGTCGGTTACCACGGAGACTACGGCTCGGACCTCATGAACCCTGACTATGCCAAGCTGGAGTTGGGCGCTGGAGAGATCTCGGCGGCGGCCACCACGTCTCTCCCCAGCTTCAACGTGTTTGTGGAGAGCAGCTATGACCCGCCCAAGCCCTCCTGCCTGTACCAGCTGCCCATGGCGCGGTCCACCATCAAGAAGGAGGACGACCCGTACCCCGCCGGCCCGTCCCTCTCCATGGGCCAGAACGACGACGCGCTGGCCGGCAGCTCCATGTACTTCAAGCAGTCGCCGCCCTCCACCCCGCCCACCCCACTCCCGCCCGGCCCGCCAGGAGGCGCCTTCCTGTGGGAGGAGCCTCAGTCCCTGCAGCCCCTCCCCCAGCCGCAGCGATTCGCTCACTTCTACGAGCAGTCGCCCGCAGCCACCTACGAGGGCATGAGTTTGCAGGTGCGCCCCGAGCGCTCGCCCTCCGACGTGCACGGTCACGGCCACCCGCAAGCGCACCCGCACACACACACGCACATGTACCCGCTGGGCATGGCAAAGGCCGGGGGTCTGCCATTCCGCTCGCTGGCCACCATGGGCGGGTGCCCAGCACCCCTGCCCTCCCCTCCAACACGCTCCAGCACGGGCGAAGGGACGTGTGCCGTGTGCGGAGACAACGCCGCCTGCCAACACTATGGGGTGCGCACGTGTGAGGGCTGCAAAGGCTTCTTCAAGGTAAGGCTGATACACAAACACAAACAGCAGCACAAACAAACACAAAAGCAGATTTATAAAAATCTCTTTCTCCTCTCTCTCTCTCTCTCATACACACTCTCTCTCTCTCTCTATCTCTCTCTCTCTTACACACACACCCACACACACATACACACAAACAGACATGCGAATACCATAACTCATAGATGTATTGTATAAAAATACATACACTGCCACTCATTGAAAGGTAATCCCATTTCTAGAGTAGTTTTTGTCTAGGTTTTCTGACAGTAAAAAACTCTGTTTATGCTGGGTTGATTGGAGTGATTAACCTGAATACCTGCAGGCACATGCACACACAGAAACAAATACACACTCTCTAACTGTCACTGTCACAGTAAACCACTAGATTGGTTGACTGTCTGATTTTACGGTTATGAAAGCTGTCAATGACATGCTCAAGAAACACTGCTCCTGATGCTCCTGAATGCACAGAGCCATTGCTGCTAGCATTCATGGAATGTGTCCATTCTAAACCCTTTTTGGATTAAAGGTGGACAAAGGGACAATGTCACAGCTGAAATCAGCCCTAATATTTTGGGTTTGCCCTGTCCTTTTTTACTGGAATTTGTATCTAGCAGGTCATTATAATATATATACTATGTACAAGGATTAGAACCCTAGAACACACAGTGATGGGGTGTGTGTGTGTGTGTGTGTGTGTGTGTGTGTGTGTGTGTGTGTGTGTGTGTGTGTGTGGCATGACTAGTTTTGGCAGCCCAATTCAACACAATATTACAAGCTTGAAGGTATGTCACACTCCACTGGAGATGTGAGGAGATTTCTTAGCGCATACCAACGTACTACACCTGAAGAGCATTGACAAAACAGCAAAAATACTGAACATTACTGACAATTAACAGCTACGTCAGGGAACATCTGAATCAAAGATATATCTGCCGAACAAATAAGCCATAACACAAAATAGTATTATGACTGAAAATATGGCCAAACCAGGGTTAATAGCTGAGCATCTAAAAACAGAGATGTGAAATAATTCTGAAAACAATCATTTGGGCTGGGAGCAGTTTTTAATACATTAGTGGGAAGTTAGATCTTTCCCTCAACTGTGAAGAGATTACCTGCTACTGTATATAGCTAAAAAGGAACATACAGTACACAACAGAATAGCTGTATGGAGTATGTATGCATGAATGAAATACTGTCTTTGGGGATTTAGGTTTAGCATTGAGACAGCATTCATTTCACTACAATGAACTGAGGGAGTGACAAAGAGACAGGCGGGGAGAGGTGAGGGAGAAAGATAATTGAATCTTGCCTGTGGTCGGCGACAGAAATAAATTACCCCCCTTTTCAATTAGTTTCACAATTTGTTTTTATTTAGTAATTAATAAAAGCAGGGGTGGGATGCCAAAGGCTGCAGTAACAATCACACACACATACACACACACACACACACACACATATATATACATACACATGTACACACACACACACACACACACACACACACACACACACACACACACACACACACAGAGAGAGAGAAATTATTAACTGTTACTAAAATTACGATGTACATAATCACACCCACTATAGCACACAGAGACAAACACACACACACACACACACACACACCCCTCTGGCAACACATGAAACTGGGTGTCTTGCCAACACATCAACCAAGTTTGCCCTGAGCAGCTCTCTCTTTCTCTCTCTCTCTCTCTCTCTCTCTCTCTCTCTCTCTCTCTCTCTCTCTCTCTCTCAACTCAAATTTAAAAAAGCTTTCTTAATATGACAGTTGCAAAACATTCAAAGAAATATGTAACAACTCAACAATCAGAAATAACTACTAGCAAGGAGCTTGCACTCTGTTGTCCAAAAGCTAAAATGTGCATGTCTGTCTCCTTAACTGGTAATGGTCATATTTTCACAAATCTCCAATCGTCTGTCCTGTCTGTTATTCACTTGGCCCACCACACTAATAATCTGAACAAGAAAATGCATTAAATGGATGAATTTTAATTTCTGAAATGTGGTGGAGAAGCTTTTTAGCTGTTCACTCCATTCAGTAGGCATTTTCCACATTCAAAACCAATTGTTTCCTGTGGATCTGTTGTAAATCCATTAATTACTTTAATGGACTACTCATACATATTAAATATTTTAAATGTAAAATATGCGGACAGTATTTTTTGTTTAATTTGGCGCTAGCGGAGGCACAACAAGTAAGAAGATGATTTTGGATGAATCAAATCAGATTTCACATGAGTGTCACTAATGCATTCAATTATTCCATCATGTGCTTTTCAATATTGTTCCTTTCATGCAACATTACCATTCCCAAACATACCACCATATTCCTCTCCTCTAAATCTATCCATCCGACCACTTTCTTTTCTAGATTCTCTTATTCTGTCATTTTGTTGTTTCACTGATGACTCATCCTCTCTCCCACACAGACACAAAATGCCGCACATAATGTTTCTGAATGACCAAAAACAGATAAAAAAAGATAACATTGAAAATGCAGACATGTACATGCACAAATTCACACACTCACACACACACACTGAGAGAGAGAGAGAGAGAGAGAGAGAAATAATGACTGATAAAAAGTTGAAATGAAATGAAATTCATTTTCACAAATAATGTCTAGCAGTGAGTGATTAGACCCAACTATACTGCCCTCTGCCCAGTGAGAGAACTACATGCATCTATAGATTTATGAGCTATTGTGTGGATATATAAAGCAAGGTCCTGTTAGACAGCAATCCTACACACACTCTGATACAGGTCATTTGTGTACATTGTGTACACTCATGCATGTGTAAACACACCCAAACACACATACACACACACACACAGACACACACACACACATGCACACACGCAAACACACATATACACACACACACACACACACAAACATGCACGCAGACACACACACACACACACTCACAAACACATGCATGCACACAAACACACACACAGAAGCATAGTCTCTTTTTCCTCCATTTATCTCCACACACTTAACCAATTAACACTGATCACTGATATAGACAGTCAGAGACTGTGGAGGGAGGAGGGGAGGCAGAATGAGAGGAGAGGGTAGAAAGAAGAGATGTGGGGATGAGAGAGGAGAAAGAAAGAGAGAGAGACTAGTAGAAAGGGAAAGGAAAAGAGAGAGGGAGGGATGGAGGATTCCCCTGTGGCTCTGTGCTGTGTGGGACCATTAGCACATGTTACATGTCATGGATCCACAGCGGCGTGTTCCTACAGGCCCCAGGGAGCACTCTGAGCACTGGACCATGTATGTGTGTGTGTGTGTGTGTGTGTTAGTGTGTGTGTGTGTGCGTGCGCGCGTGCGTGAGTGTGTGTGCACGCGCATATGTGAGTGTTTGCTCAGAGTGTAGTCACTGTCTGTGCTTTGCAACCCTCCATGTGAGCGGGACCTAAGATTTTGTTTGTAGTTGAGTTGTCATTCCAGACTATGCCTGTTGGATGAGCAAGATTAATGGACGCTGTCTGCAGGATCTCTTCCTCTGTCTCAGGCTTTCTCTCTTTCAGATGTTGTAAAAGAGAACAGGTTTTTCTGACTTCTTCTGGCCCTTTGTCTTACAAGTTTCTTCCGCTCCACTCTTTTTATTTAATTCCGTTTGACCGTTTTAACAGGATTAGATTTAAGGTGTGCCAGTCTGTTGTACACATGCATGCACATGTGCAAACACAAACACACACAAACACACACACACACACACACACACAGAGACACACACACAAACACTCACCTGAATGACGGAGAAATGTGAATGGACTTGAATGGGATGTTGACCTGTGCATGTTTTGACACTTCAAGTCCTTGATGCTGCCTTTATTTCCCATGACTCTCAGCACCACTGCCTACTCCACAAATTCCACTGAGAGAATTTAGCACGTGATCACTTTTTCACTCACTTTTTATTTGTCTCTTAAGCCCTCTCTGGAACCTGTACAAATGTGCGCACACACACACACACGCACGCACGCAGGCACGCACGCACGCACGCACGCACACACACACACACACACACACAGGAACACTCACAGAAAGAATTTAAGTTTATTTTTTAATTGTCACAAGATTCTATTTATCAGAAAAAAATCTGCTATTTAGAGAAGAGATGCTCCACCCACAATGTCAGACAAAGTTCAGCTCTGCAGTCAATAGAACTGTTGTCTTGTCTGTCTGTGTGTGTGTGTGTGTGTGTGTGTGTGTGTGTGTGTGTGTGTGTGTGTGTGTGTGTGTTTGAATCTGCGGATGTGTGTAGCAGTTTGTATGTTCGCGTTGTCAGGTTGATAACCATGTAAAAGTCAATGTAATAGTTGTTCAAACTGACTGACCCTAACATACCCGCTGTCTTTGGACCTATATTTGCATAATCCTTGATTTTCTTCAGAGCATAATCATAATGAAATAATTACTCTCGTACTTCGCTTGTGCGCACTGAAGCGCTGGATGTGTTAATTAAATTAACTGGTCCATTCGCGATGCATCTTTATCAAATAAGAAAAAAAAAACATGATCGAGGGCGTGAGTACAAGCGAGACAGAGAGCGAAAATGCGCGCATTGTGTGTGCAAGGGAGACCAACCCTTCATATTAGATTAGTGCTGAGAGCGTGCAGAAGAGCTGCATCCTGTTCATCTCATGCAACTAATGTCACCTAATAAATCACATAGGCCTACTTGGTTGGGGTAGTATCTCTATTTCGCCCACTTTTAACATCCTGGTATGTTAAGCTTTTTCTTCACCTGTTGCTGATATTGGGGCCGGAAGAGGTCACACCGGAAAATAACTCTATTGGTATCGGGGATAAGTATACACGTACGGTGATCAGATTGATTTACCGGGAATAAAGAGAGAGCTCGCTTTAACCACGTGCGATATGGAGAAGAGCCGGACATTTCCGACTCGAAGCCTAATTCGTTTAACGTCCATCCATGAAGTAGGCCTACAGAAACAATAAGCACATTAATATATCATGAAACCACCCCTCTGTTGAATACATCAACCTGATATTTATCTTTAAGGGAAATTAACACTTCACAGTGAACTGGTAGCTAATTCAATTAGTTCTCTCCAAGCGGGTATTTTATTGAATTAGCACGATAAAATGGGCTACAGATGGAGCTCATTAACTCACCGTTTTGTTTTTCTTTCAAATTTTTTACTGGTGTGGGATGCTTAAAGTCTTGTAGGTTTACGCG
>NW_027468587.1:36785705-36795705 GCF_046254945.1 Alosa pseudoharengus | reverse complement strand
CACATATCTAAACACTCACAAACATGTTTCTGATGATACACATAAAACTCGCTGTCTCTCTCTCATTAACTCCAACACTGGATATACACGTATGCACACACACACACGTATGCACACACGTATGCACACACGTACGCACACACCAGCCTGATGTCATATCATTCTTTGCTTACTCTGATCTATATGGAGATTATATGTACATCAGATTTATGCAGATTTTGGGGAGTAAACAGGGATGATTTGAGGCTTAGTTTTAGATAAACATGCCACCTCCACACAGACACACACAAACGTGCTCCCGAACCCAGCTGAGGGAGTGGAAACTGTTTCAATATCAGTGCAGGATATGTGCACGTTCAGGGGCCCAAGTGTGTGTGTTTGGAGAGCACTTAGCTCTGTAGAGGAATTGAACAGCACTCAGCAGAGAGCTCCACTAGACGAGACCTCCTTCCTCCTCCACCCCATCTCTGATCTGTCCGTCCCTCCGTCTCTCCCTCATTCGCTCTGCCTATCGACCCTCCTAAAAGTGTCAGCTGTGAGGACCATTGATCCCACTCTGCAGGAGAGCGGCAGAGAGAGAGCGAGAGAGAGAGAGAGAGAGAGAGAGAGAGAGAGAGAGAGAGAGAGAGAGAGAGAGAGAGAGAGAGAGAGAGCATTGATGGTTGCCACACACACAGAATCTCCTTGAGGCATTTTAGTTAGTTTGTATGAGGTTAACAATGATTTGGATTTAGTTATACAAAGACAAAATATGCTGGTGTGTGCGTGTGTGTGTCTAGGGGGATGGACAAGAGAGAAATGTAGTGAAGTGTGTGTGTGTGAGTGTATGTATGTGTGTGTGGTCAGGACACTGCGTTCCATCTCTCCTTCGCTGATGAATAGATTAGTCTCACATTTAGGAGCCAGTGGCTGAGTGTGTATGTTTATGAGTGTGTGTGTGTGTGTGTGTGTGTGTGTGTGTGTGTGTGTGTCTGTATGTGACATAATAGATTGGCCTCACATTAAATGCCTAGTGGGTCTGTGTGTGTCCAGTAGCTGTCCAGGCTGCAGGGTTGCCATGGGAAACTCAATTAGCTTTGCTCTTAATGGGGCTTGTCTGCTTACCACCCAGAATAATCCAGCTAATTGTTCAAGTACTTGTGTTTAAGTCAGCCTGAGAGGACGGGCCATGTGTGCGCGTGTTGGCTCGGTGTGTGTGTGTGTGTGTGTGTGTGTGTGTGTGTGTGTGTGTGTGTGACTGTTTTTGTAAGCCGTGTGTTTGCCTTTACTATACTCTCGCCAATTCAGTTTTTTGTTTCACTTTCGTATCTCTCTTCTATCCTCCTTTATCTTTTCATCTTTTCTCCCTATCTTACTCTTCTTTGCTCTTTCTCATTCTTTCACTGTCTCATATCTTTACTCCTATGAGTTCTTTCTGCATCTTGCTCCTAATTGAAATCTCCTTTTATTCTCTGCCCCGTTTCAGTTTAGTTCAATTACTAATAGTTCAATTATTAATTTGTTTGAGCTCAAATTAAGCATGTTTTATTAGACACAAAAACGATACTGTGTACTGAACAGCATTAACTTTTTTTTTTTTTTTTAAGTATGTTTGTTGCCATACACAAACAAATATTAAATATGTCCTTTGTCTCTTTCCATAGATCAGTGTCCTGGTCTAAAGGATCGGAAGCGTGTGGAGGAGCTGCAGAATAAGGTCCTCTGTTCTCTGCGGGATCACCTGGGCTTCAGCTCCAGTGCAGGCGGGGCGGCAGCAGGGAAAGCTCCCCCCTCGCTGAGCCGCGTGGTGGGGGTGAGGGCTGAGCTTCGGACCCAGCGGACCCAGGGCCTCCAGAGAATCTTCTACCTGAAGCTCGAGGACTTGGTCCCTCCCCCTCCAGCCATCGATAGGTTCTTGGATACACTGCCCTATTAGAGCCCTTCGCTCGTTCAAATGCAAAGACACGCCCACTTTTCCAGACGTATGGTCCGGGGGGGTGCCATCATCAGCAGAATTGGCTGTGGACGACGGGACTTTTATCTGGAAGGAGGTCGCACTACAATGCCCATGATCTCCCATATACGCACACAGGACGTACAATATTGGTCGGAAAAAAAACAAACAAACAAACCTACAACAACAAAACAATCAGAACATTTCTTATACTTGGTACGACGGAGTGTGCGTGGGTGGGTGGGTATGTGCACAGACCTATGTTATGAGTGTGTAGTTTGAGCCTAGACAGTGTGAATCTGATGTCACAACCCAAATTCACACAAGCCCCTCTTCATCACTCATACTCAGACAGGGACCCCTTCTGCAGGAGACTACACAGTGTCTGTCCACGCGTGTGTTCTTGTACTGTGGCCCAAAACAGAACGCAACTCTCAGTTATAAACACATGCAAATAAAAACGACATACAAAAAATGCCCACACACACACACACACACACACACACACACACTCACACACACACACACACACACACACACACACACACACACACACACACACACACACACACACACACACACATACACACACACACTCACACACACACAAACACACGTTCTTAGAGCATAGGCAGAGAGGGTAGAGAACAGCTCCTGCGTATAAGTGCAATTTCTGAAGTGCTTTTCCCACAGGATCACACTGCAATTCCAGCTCTGTAGTTGACATTAGCTGACATGAATACTAAGACTCCGTCCTTAGAGCCACTGCCCGCAAGGCCAAAGGTCGGGGCCAACCCCAGACAGCGCACAGCACTGAGCTGTGCCGCGCTAACCTTTCTACGACAACGGAGCTCCTCAGAACTTGAATTTGCTGTAGTATTTTTATATTGAAAATAAGACGTGAAATAAAAACGCAGAAAAAATGTAGGGCTTCAAGACGACGGAACACCAGTGTGAGTCAGTGGGAGGGGGGGGGGGGTAGCTGAGCACTTAAAGAAAGATACAGAGACACAGAGAGAGGAAGAGAGGGAAAGAGGGAGGGGTGGAGGGAACAGAGGAGGGAGGAGAAAGAGACCGAACGAGAGATTGGGAGCAAGAGGAGACAAAGGAGAGGGAGGAAGGGTGAAAAGAAGGGGTGATACATTCCGCATTAATATGTCTTTTGTATGTTTATATCATTGATGCCATTATTGCCAATGAGGACTTTGTTGTTTTTGATTTGTACAGAGGAAGAGGAAAAGGGTTTGTGCATGGGTGTGTGTGTTTGCGCTTGCCTGTATTTATTGCAAAAAGACTGCGGCGCTGAGAGAACTCTTTACAGCCCACCCAAGACAGATTCAAACTATATAAATATATAAATATATTACCACACAAAAAAAAACTAATATTTTGAAGTGTTTATATCTGATAGCCTTTTTCAACTATTGTGGTACAACTTGTGCATTATTTTGTTTCTTTTTTGAAGAAGAAATGGGGGAAAAATCCACTGTCTCTTGGTTTGGTTTTATTTTTGTCTCTTTGTTTCACTGGAGGTTCTGCTCAGCACTTTGACATGATAAAATAGTTTAAATGATTTCAGTCTCGCCTCTTGTGCTGTTTTTCTTTCAAGATGGTCCGTGTGTATGTTGTGTGTGTTTGTGCACAAGTGTGAGTGTGTGCATTTACGTGTGTCTTCGGGGCTGGTATTAAATAGATGGATGTGAGACGTTGGCAGTGTTGATAGGGGACTATTAGATTCAGGTGTGTGTGTGTGTGTGTGTGTGTGTGTGTGTGTGTGTGTGTGTGTGATCAGATCAGACCCCCAGCCCTCGTTAAGCCAAATCGATCGACATGGTGACATTTTAGAACATACAGAGCTACAGCCTCTCTCTCTCTCTCTCTCTCCTCTCTCTCTCTCTCTCTCTCTCAGTCTTGATCAATCATTATTTATAAAAATTGCCAAGCTGTTATCCTCTATATCTTAAACACAATAGAATCTGTAGAAAGACGAACAGCAGATCATTAGGGTCAGCAAAGCCAAACCCTTGGTCATACATTATAGTGTAATTGAGTGTTACTGAAAATAGATGATTGCCCTCTACGTAGAAATTGTGTTTCACGATGCGCACATATCTAGTGCTTGTTTTTACATTACCATAAAAACGAAGACTCGGTAGAGTGATGGTTTGAATGCATCTCATCTGTTAATGCAAATGTTAGTCATATCCATTTTGGTAAAAGACTTGTACCTACTGAGGTAGGCTACTCTGCCTCTGCCCTTAAATTATGTTTTAAAACGAATTTTGGAAGGAATGTCTTCCACTTCTGCTTAGACCCTCCTTACCTGTCCACTTCTACGTCATGCGCACCGGTGTAGGAAAGTATCACACTTCCTCCCCCTCCTATTGCTTTTCACTAAGCTCATATGAGCCTATAGCTCTCTTTTAACAGGGGGTTGTCGGACATCGCTCACACACGAACTCCGCTACAGGGCAGGCGTCCCAGGACCATGGCCAGCTACCAAGTCGAACATGCTTTAGCATTCCGATGGGCGAACTGGTGAACCGGAGCCTGGTTAACACCAGACCGCTTCTCCCGAATGCTGTCTTGACAACACCACGTTATATGAGAATCTTATTGTTTCCGGTGAACACTGAATAGGCCTAGTGATGTCAGCGCTGCATTCCGGAGCTTAGTTCCTGCTTTTTCATGATATAACCTAGAATGATGAATAAGAATAAAAACAGGACAGGCTAATTAAATCAAATTAGCTCAAACTCATGACATCAAATAGGCTAATTGTCTGTTTCTTTACATAGCCTAGTCTATTGTATATGTAAATCTTTGCAGTAGGCTAATGGATAATGCATGGAATTCATCTGAAGTTTTATTGGCATGCTGCATGGAAGCAAGAGATTTAGGCAACATTTAGGCCAGGCCACACAATGCTTTTTCCCAGGCTATCCAATGGATAGTAAGCTTGCAGCATGATTGAGGACAAGATCATCTGTCGTAGGCTATACTATATCTTGGTTGGTGGCCTGGAAAAGCACACTGATCAGGAATTAAGTGCATGAGCGATATTAACCATGTAAAATTGCATTCTTTCTTACATTAGCTCGCTGACAAAATAGAGGCAGGCCAGAAGTAGCCTATAAGGTCATAAACCTATGGGACGCTTCAAGCTAGAAATGCCATTGCAGAGACAGAAATCAACAACATGGATAACAGAAAGAAAAAAAGAGGAGAAAAGAAAGAAAGACTGAAAAAAGAAAGAAAGAAAGAAAACAACATGTGGTTTGTAGTGGGTGACAATTTGCATAGCGATGGTCAGTGGGAGGCATGCACCATTTTATTGTTCAAGTTATGGTTTGCATGCTATTGTGCACTGATGCACAACTTATTGCATTCAGACTTGTGGCATTTAGATATGGAGCCAAATGGGCAATTGAATTTTAAAAAGACTGAAGACAAAAATAGATGGAACGTTTGAGCAGCCCTCCTTTCTTGCATCACTAACTGTTGGTATCAGATCTTACAACTGAACTGATGAATCATAGGACTTTTGGCTAGTTACATAGCCTTTCAAGAGATGATCAATTTTAAAATCAATGATGAGGAATGAAGTAACTTTTAACCACAGTTATATCAAGATATGTGTAGTCTACAGTCTGTGTGTGTGTGTGTGTGTGTGTGTGTATGTGTGTGTGTGTGTGTGTGTGTGTGTGCGGGTGTGTAGATTAATAAAGGAACATGGCCTCAATATTTTAAGCCTTAGCACACAAATCAGCACGCATAGGCTAACACACACTTATCTTGGTGAAAAGACAAAAAAAATAACTTTTTTCAAATATTAGGCTATTGTGGCTATAAGGCCTACTAGGTTACTTTGAAAAGGGCCAAGTGGAATCCACACACATATGGACACTAACATATGCACACACACAAAGGAGGTAAGATTAGTCGGATGGCTCAGTTCACACATGTGGTTAATCTGTTGGTGTTCTCTTAATCCGGAAACACTGATCAGACACAGTCTGTGTGTATAGGTGTGTGTGTGTGTGTGTGTGTGTGTGTGCGCGCGCGGGCGCTCGCGTTTGTGTGTGCGTTTGCGTGCGTGTTTGTGTGTGTGTTGTTTATAGTGGAAGTCAGTTCATTGCTATTTGAAGAATTCATGACTAATTCATTATATCAACCAGAGTGTATAGCGTTAAATATTAATAACAATAATCCCTCTTTTAATAAAACATGAAATAAATCACCAACAGAATAGTAACTGCTTCTAAACTTGTGCGTGAGCAACTACTTCCATTTTGGTTGTTCTTTTTTTTTTTTCAATATCACCACCCTTGAGAATTATGTGCAGTTTTTTACGTCGGAAACATTTCACTGGTGCACATTCCGGAAAAAGTTAATTGTTTACATCGCTGTCAGTCGCCAGAAAGCAACCTGCTCTAGAACAGAAGAATTGCGATATCTTCTACATGCCGTTTATTGGTTTGTCATTTCTTGTTGTATTTCGCTGTCAGCTGCCATTCTTCAGTGAGGTTGTTCTTCCCTAGCGGTTTATCCCGTTGTTGGATCATGTGAGTATTAATGTCTTGGAGCCAGACAGTTACAAGCTAACATTAGCAAGTCAACAAGTCCGATGCTCTCTCTCTCTCTCACTGTCTGGGCTGGCAAATGGGTCCTCACTAGCCAAAACAATCATAACCAAGTTGTACGCTGCTGCTACCTATGACTAAGGTATCGTCTGTATCATAACTTTTATTTTTTTACTTCTTCTAAGACTTGGGAAGATTTGGTGTAGTATGCTCTACCAACGTTTCGTCTTTCACTTTCACAAGACGATTAGCATGAGAGCAAGATCATTGTCCTGACGCTGGAATAAGAGTAAGCGAAAGTTTGCTGCCATGGCGGAGGGAACTGGCAAACTGCCGCTCAGGCGCCTGGAACCGCCCATCCATAAGTTTACCAAAGTGGCTATTCCTACCGATCTGCAGAGACTTCAGCAACATCAACACAATATAGAAAAGGTACGCGCCATACATTCACAATCTTCCAATCGCTCCAACTCACATAGAAAGAGTAAACACTGCAGAAGATATACATACATAGGCCTATGCTGCTACGGGCAGCCAACTGATGCAGTAGCCTACAGCCTTGGCAGTCTACAGACTGACAACATCAAAACAACACCGATAAACTGTGCTCACACAAATTCCTCGTGACCTCCAGAAATCTGGTAGACTGACCGACAAAAAAGAACAAGATAACTAGCCTACAACACAAATGCTCGACTGTAGGGATGGTGTCAATCCAATACTGGCTGAGATGCATATGACAATTCATATTTAAACATTCTAAAATTAACAATTCTTTAAATAAACAGTATGTCAGTCAGTCTTAGTCACTCTTGTCTGATAACACCTGAATGTTTTAATGGAGCAGACAGAAACGCTGAGACTCCTGTATGTATTGAGAAGGGTCAGATGCGCTGTAAATTATCTGCCTATAACATTGCCACAGCTTGCTGTGGGCATAGGTTTTTAGGCAAGATAAGGGGGTCAGGGTCAGGAAGCGATGATCAAATAGTGGTGGATGTGGGGGACTGCTCTGACATCAGCAAAGCTGACCGCAGCAGGGGAAGTACACCATCCTGCCTGAGGTCAGATGAGAGGCGGTGTGTTTGTGGGTAGAGGGAGGGGGGGGGGGGGCAGAGGTTCCAAAGAACAGGCTGGGGCTCAATGCATGCTTTACTCCAGGTGAACTAAGGGGACACCAATACTAATGCATTCACATCACTTATAGCGATGGTAGCAAGGGAATAACTCCCTATTCACAGAAAGAGACACATTTTTGTTATTAGGACAAGAGGGAATGGACGTGCATTATAAGTCTTACAACTTCACTGAAGTGGATTCAATTAAAATGCATTCTAAAAAAGATAATCATAAAACGTAGTCATATAATCTGACCTCATCAAATTCTTACTACAGTTTAACACTACCCTGTTTCCATCAATTTGTCAAATAATCAATAGGTCTCAATGGTCTTGTTAGACATCTGTCAAAGGCAGCAGTAAACGGTTGAGTCAGGGTTCAGAGTCAACATTGACCACTTCTCTCTGCTCACTGATTGATCAGTCCTCAATACCACAAAATATGAATGTATGGACACATCTCACATCTTGTGGTATTTATAGATCAATTGGAAATCAATCAGAGTGACGCCAGGAATTAACCCAATACCCAAAGTGCAATGGAATAACTGGAAGCTTTCAGTGGTGTTGGCAGATGCAAGTGTCAGTTCGAAGAAATGAAGTCTTGTGGTAAATAAATGAATCAAAACTGTAATATCCAAGTGTTAACAACAGATCTCCTTTTCTTTAGCTGGAGTAGAGTTTCATAGATTAGCTTTCTTCCTCTGTTCCACACACACACACACACACACACTCACTCACTCACTCACTCACTCACTCACTCACTCACTCACTCACTCACTCACTCACTATGGTTCTGTTTTAGTTTCAGAGATGTCGACAATGGGACAGACTCCACCAGGAACACATCAACTCCAGCCGCACTGTGCAGGTCAGACACAAGTACATGTGGATGAACACACACACACACACACACACACACACACACACACACACACACATACACACACAAAACTCAAGGTTATGGGAGTCAGTAGAAAGCATATAGTGCACAAAACAGTTATAAAGACCAAATTCTGAAGGTGCTGAGGATGTGTGAAGGTGTGGGGTCTCCATTGGAGAGTCTATATGAGTGCTGTCCACACATGAGTGTGTGTGTGTGTGTGTGTGTGTGTGTGTGTGTGTGTGTGTGTGTGAGAGAGTGTAAGTGAGAGTGTGTGTGCTTCTGACCCCGGCACACCTTTTGCCTTGTGGGACTTGTGAGAGCTTTCCTGTGTCTGGCGTGCTGGGTGTGTGTGTGTGTAAGGAGTGAAGGAGTGTTCTTGTGTTGCTGTGACGGACAATACACTGCCTCAGAGACACGGCAGACATTGTTTAAGTGCATCTCCTGGGCCGGGGTGGGCTGGGGTGGTGGGGGGCGGCCGAGAGGACAGTAGAGAGACAACAACAGAGGAAGGAAGGAAGGTTAGAGGTAGACAGCATCAACGTCCAGCCAACGGCTAGTCCAACACTAATGCAGTATGAGTGTTAATGAATTGAGAGGTCATTTGGATGTTTCCAGCTAGTGTGTTTTTATCTTATTATTTTGAATATGTGTGTGATTTAGTGATTTATTATTATAAACTGTGTGTGTGTGTGTGTGTGTGTGTGTGTGTGTGTGTGTGTGTGTGTGTGTGTGTGTGTGTTTATGAGTAGTTTTGACATCACATATGAATGTCAGTGTAGTGGTACATAGAGTTACAGCATGATTGTGTTGATGAATGCTTGTCTGTAATGACACTGACCAGACCTCTTACTGGCCTGCTGATGACCCTTGACCGTGCATGATTGCCTGAGGCACAGCCATTGATTGGCAAGTCTTACGTTTTCTGTGTGGTGTGTGTGTGTGTGTGTGTGTGTGTGTGTGTGTGTGTGTGTGTGTGTGTGTGTGTGTGTGTGTGTGTGTGTGTGTGTGTGTGTGTGTGTGTGTGTGTGTGTGTGTGTGTGTGTGTGTGTGTGTGTGTGTGTGTGTGAAGAACCTGTTCAGGGTCTATTACTAAGCAGCATGTGAAAGAGCATACAAAGCAGGAAGAGGCAAACAGCAGAGAGCTAGTGAGAAGGCCTCAATACAGCGGATCTCTCCAGACCCAGACCCACACTATACCTCAGCAGTGTGTGTGAGCACCTAGACACATCTCTCTTGTACGCTGTACATGTTCATGCTCTCTTGTATGCTTTACAATCAATTGTACGCTCTTGAACATGTGTGCATGTGTGTTACCTTTTGTATCTACTGTATGGATATGGTAGATTTGCAGTAGTTATTAAATCGGTTAAAGTGGTACGGCTTTGGTTGATGCAGCAGTTTAACAGGACGCATATATGTGTGTGTAACATTATCATGTGTGTGTGTGCGCGCGCGCAGCAACTGCGCTCTAACCTGCGGG